>NC_091114.1:7238484-7541515 GCF_024713975.1 Paralichthys olivaceus
AAAAAAAAGGAAAAAGAGAAGAGACAACAAAGAGATATAGAAATGAATAGATGTCTTACTGTTGCCACAGCAGTATGTTATCCAGTTTAGTTTATTCTCCTGAATGATATTACTCCCTGATACCAAAGCCAAAACAAATTTATAAATGCAATTCTTCTCATTTATTCACTTATTCTTATATTTATCTGTGTTTCAGTAGATCTCACTTTTAAGAAAAATGAAACACCACTTAAATAAAAAGAGGGAAAAATAGACAGGGTGGGAAGACCTTACAAGACGTTGAATCAAGGAAGAGAGATTAAAAGCTAATAAAAAAAAATGGATGGAAAAAGAGAAACAAGGAGAGAGAGACACGCGGAGACAGTAAATTTCACCATCTTCGTCTGTGTTTGCTGTATTAGAGACCCTGCAGGAATCCAAACCCTGCAGACAAGCAACCATCTGCCATCCTGGCTCCGGTCCAATGCTGCTCTGTGGAGCCAAGATGGCGTCCAAACACACAAGTTCATATGAATTATGTCTGAAACTCTCAGTCAAATGCGACATGATTTATTATATACCAACAAATACTGCATATCTGTAAATGTTTTGGCTGTAAAGGTTTTTAGAGATGGAGAAATTAATTAAATAAAAAATAAAGGCATATATGAACAGAGCACAGAATGTCTGCAAATGAGGAATAAGGGGGAAACTTACATCATCTATCTTGATAATTTTACATTAAAGTAACTCCAAAAGTAAGCCACTTCCATCCCCATTTTGCTGACACCCCTGTGGTTCTTTTCACCAAATGTGAGATGTTGTTGCACTGTAGCTGTAAGAAATTACTGTTTCCACAATCTTAGATGGCCAACGAGGAGCTAAACATGAATTATTAGCCTCTTGACTGCTGCTCATAAAAATAAAGTCTGGACAATATTACACAGCGCTGCATTTGCGTGCACTGTTGGAATACTGGGAATATAAAACATCAATTCAGAAAAAGCTTTATATATGATTGATGTAGATAAATTTGTGGTAAATTGAATTTCCTTAATATCACTCTAAGAAGAAGCTTTTGGTACTGCTACCATCATAGACTGTATATAAAGATGATGTCATGATGGCTCCGCAAAAGTGAAGCCAAAGCATCTCAATTGCCCCCTTTTAGCTGACTGCAGTATAGGTCATAAACCATGCCTCATCCAAGTTAGTGGATGGGACATGGACCAAACTAAAGAGTACAAATGATCATTTTAGGTCGTCAATTTATGACAAGCAAACTACGCCTATGGTTGATTACGGAACAATTTGACCTTCACACGGGACTTTCAGAAGTCCCACAACACACCGGAGGATATGACCATGGATGTCATGGCATCTGCGACGGTGGAGGGAAAGAAAGCAGAAGCAGGGAAAACGGTCTGGCCTACTTGGCAACCAAACAAACCTCCGCTATTAAGCATTTCTGTCGCAAATGCCAGATCCATCAAGCACGAAATGGACACATTCAAGTTAAAGATTGACTACACTGTAAAAGCAAAGTGAAAAGTGCTGACCACACATCATTCATTTATCCCTTTGCAAAACATAAGTTACAGACTTGTTTGGGGAAAAGGAGTTAAAGAGGAAGATTAAAGAGTGGCTCATATTTTGGATTTAACCAAAGTATGAGATGTTTTAGGTTCAGCAAACTTTTTGCCCGATGACAAATGAGGACACGAGGTGAGCATTAACACTAGTGACGTTTCTGTGCAGCTACAACATGAGCTGGTGCCCACTGACTGCCCACTGACTGGAGTCGCTGGTTGTCTGTATGCATATCTGGTGACCTGCTTATATGTAGACCAATTGGCTGAGCTTACAATTGATAAAGGAATGATGATGAACAGAGGCAGGAGGGAGAGAGATAGACGAGCGATCAGTATCAAACTGATTAACTATGGCAAGTGCGCATACATTCACACATGCACACACACACAAAAAACGGTAGAAGGATCATGACATGACGCTCTGATCCCAAGCTAATGCTGGATGCAGACTCACTGGCATCAATCCATCTCACACACACACACACACACACTGGCAGTTCTCCATTATATTAATCGCAATTCCTTCATGCATAAACATACCCACATGCTCAGAGGACCCCAGAATATAATGCCACTAAAAATGAAACTGTACTCAAAAGAAGTCTCTGGAAATGTGGTTTGACTGCAGCTGAAATCTATTGTTTGAATAGCTGGAGGATGAACTGCATGGTTGAAGGCTGAGGGAGTACATGAACAAGTATGGGAAGTAGAAACAACGGAAGAGTTATAAGTAAAAGGATGGAAGGACAAAAGAAAAAGAGTGTGCACTGAAAGTACTGTATTTATATTTACATTATTTTTTGTCAAGTGATATGTAAAGAATATTGTGGTTTGGAGAAATGTCCTCATTGAAACTATAGCAATATAGGTTGTAAATACTTTTTTTAAATTATTTTGTTTAGTATTTGTATTTAGTAATAATGATTTACAAAACATTTGGTTATTCAGCTCTTCTTTTTCTTTGAAACACATCTGACCTGAATATATACAGTACAGTATAAATTACAGTATAATATCTTGTCGGTCAGAGGGATTATATGAGACCCATGTTCAGTCTATATAATTGCAGATTACATGTGATTACACAACACACAGAGACATGTGTGGCTGTATAATCCCAGCATCATTCATTTGACATGTGGTGAAAGTCAGCATATTTCAGTTGTTTGTCTTAACACTGACACAGATTAATACAGAGCACTTAATCACCTTACCAATGTGTGTGTGTGTGTGTGTGTGTATGTGTGTGTGTGTAGGCATGCATGCACAAGTGTATGTGTGATTATGTGAGGAGATACAGCACTGCAGATTACACGAGATGACACTGTGTAAACATATATCTGTCCATGTCTCAGCTGGTATCATGTGGGGAAAAGATGAGGGGGGTTGTGTCCCTCAGAGGGGATTGTCACATACAATGAAGATGCTGTAAATAACGTGTGTGTGTGTGTGTGTGTGTGTGTGTGTGTGTGTGTGTGTGCTGAAGTGAGGGGTCTATAATCTGTAAGATTAGAGACTGAGATTAAAATGCTTAGAATGTATGTGTGAGGTCATGTGCTTTTATAAATTATATGATATATAAGGAATCCTTGGTACAGAGTGGGTTTGAGACTGAACCCTAATATTACATTAGTGATTTTCATTTTCACTAATTCATTTCTTAGCTGACTAATGAGCAGAGAAGATATAAAATATGTGGCTCCAGCCCCTCATGACCCTAAAGGGGTAAGGGGTACAGATAATGGATAGATGGATGAATATTATAAAATATTTCAATTTAGATTCACAGAAATGTGTTAAATGCACTAACTTGTTGTAAATTGATTCTTTCAGATGAAGGCCACCTGATCAGTCGAAGCTATGTGTTTGTGAGATTTGATTCATTTGCATAATCACAAATACGACAACATTGATGAATGTCAGATTCTCTTTCACTGCTCGCACAATTAAGAGTCAGTTCCGACAATTATCTCATGAGGAATGTCAGTCGTAAACAAAATTCACACGCTTCTAAAATCAACCATTCATTCTCTGCATTTTTTCACAAGAAGAAAAAGCAGATTAGTATTTTACCATTTTGGTACATGTAAAAATAATAAAGTAATTTTCTCTTACAAATTTCTTCTCGTCACCCTTTGTCAAACACAGGCACAAACACACACAGTTCCTCTATTCTTCTATTTTGACCTTTAAATACACTGTCAGTTTCTTTTTCTTCTTTTTTTACATCTATTTCTTGAGACAAACAAAACCTGAAAGTGCCTACAGGCTCCTGTTCACAATGTAACAATCAATGCTTTCTGACATTTTTGTTTTGGGGATGGAGAGGGGGGCTGATTGTGTGTGTACAAGTGTGCAGGAGTGTGCACGTGCATTTTAGTGTGCAGATCTTTTGTCAGACTGCAGCTCAGACCAGCACCAGCTTTCTTAAAATACACGTTTCAAAGCAGCGCACACAGTAAAACAGCAGCCTTGCTGTCATATTATTGTTTAAGCCTGTGATCTAGGGGGAGCATCAGGGATTATTGTCAGTACAATTATTTATATCCTTGTAAAAAAAAATTCAATTATAAAGGTATCCATATCCCAAATTATGAAGGGCAGTGGCTGCAAATACTGATGGTATACAGTAGCATTTAAACAACTGAAACTCTAGAAATACCTCAAAATGATAAATCATAACCGAAAAATAAATATAGAATTATCAAAAACTGCTGTACCTTTGCTGTCAACCTGATACAAAGGAGGTTAATTGTTTCCACAGAAATATCTGTGCAAACACGACCTATTGGAAAATTGAACAGGCATTTTAAAGAGTCAATACAGAGTAAAGCACTCCAGAGAAACACAGTCAGAATCAACAATAGCTTGCTCTGAGTAGCGTCCTGTGGATAGAATGAATCTGACCGAGTGTATTGAGTGTGGACGAACTGTTCCGTCAAAACACATCAACACACATTTCTCCTCTCAACTGCTTCTGTCTGTCTAGTTTGTGTGCACACTGACCCTAACCTGTTGATTCATTTCCTTGTGTGCCTCAACAGAGTTGTGGGACACAATTGCTCCTAATAACATACCAGCATGATTGAATGTCTGTCTGCAGCACTACAAATACCACTTCAATCAGCAGACAACGACGTCATCATCCCCTCCGCCATGGTGGGATCAGGACTGCAGCTTGTCAACAGTGACAGTGATTGTTGATTGTTGAAGTGTCAGACCAATAAAGGCGATGATGAGGATGACAACAGCATCCTCCAGATGTGATCGTCTGTGTCCCATGCATCTGTTCATTCTGACTCAGTGTGGGTTCACGAGCAGAAAGTCAAGGATCTGTCTGATTGGCCTTTCCTGGCATGTCATATGCAGTCATATGACATGGATGCGGGAGACAATCAGGGCTGTGCCTAAGTTGGAGGCAGCTCTGAGCTGACCCCAATTCAGGGGCTGCATCCATCAGAGGCTGCATTTGAAGACAAACTGCGTCACAGCTGCACAACTAAGCTGTCCCATTTCTGACTCTTTCAAACTTGGCAGACTTATATATCATTTGTAGACTCTTTTTATTCCTCTTTCTATTTACCATTAGCATTTAAAAGAATGAATAACTGTGTAATTTAGTCAGTTTATTTATAGATTGATGATTGATTTGTCAACTTTACTCAGACTAATGAGAAATAAAGAAAATACCAAAGGGAAGCATAGGTTTAAAATCTAAGGTTAAGAGAAATTCCAGGAAGGGAAACCTTGCCTCAGAAAAAATAACAAATCATTGTGTTTATACATCACAAACCTGCCTGCCCTTTGTTGGAAACTGTCCTGTGTCCTCGGAGTCATGGTTGGGTGACCAGAATAAAGGTTAGGATTAGCTCTGGGGTTGAGTGCACCGATTAAACAGAGGTCATAGCCTTTTTGCTCACATTGCATTGCCTCCCTTGTTGTTATCATTTGTCCTGCAGCCATTACTAGCTCCTTTTTTCTTTTCCTAGAGATGATGTTAAAATGTAAACTGGGCTCTACAGTTTTGTGTCCAAATATTAATCCCTCTTGTTTGACAGACCCTGTTTTTTAGGGGCATCAGGGTTCCCTGTACATATGCAGCTGATTCACACTACCAGCATCTTGGCTTAAATGAGGAACTGAATTTCTAATATTTCCTGTAATTTATTACACTGCAGTATTTGTTCTGTTGTTTGTACTTTAAATTAGTAACTAAAAAATATATCTGTAGTCATTTGATGTTGCATTATCCATTAGATCTACAAACATCCATTGATCCAATGACAGTTCAAAGTTTGTTGTAGATCGACTATACACTCTGTGTGCACTCGGATAAATCTGTATGCTCCAGTTCCCCTTTGCCCTTGGAATTACTCATCATATTTACAGATACATGATTTACAGATTGCGGAAGCTAACATTTTTGGTAATAATAAATATTTCACATTTTTTCACAATCATTGTCAAAGATCAGGCTGGAATATTCTCATATCAGGCTCGTATAGGCTTTTATCAGCTAATCAATATATTGGTCAGCCTCTGAATGATATATTATTAATGCTAGCCACCCAAAGGGGGAAGAAACCTTTTCATAAGATATGATTTAAATCAGTCCTGGTACAGTATTCCAAGACTTAATCTGTTTACAATGTGAAACACCACTTAATGCTGGTAAGAATGCACAAAGCCATGTTATGGCTCAAACTACATCCAAACAACATCACACACATAACAAGTGACTCTAACGTATCAGCGCATCTGACACAAACAAGCACATTTCAACTAATGTCAGCTGTCTAGACAGTGGAGGAATCACATTAAAACACAAGGACACAATGATTCGCTGCTGCATTAAAGCCAGAATGTCCCATAACAATGGGATTAAGAGCATTAATGGCCATGTTCAAAAACAACTCTTATATCCCTTTCTCTAATCCCCTTCCTCGATTTCCCAAAAACACTTTGCAAGTAATCATCTTAAGACTGGGACTTGTTATTCAAGTTTACTATCAAAGAATGTGATTCAAGTTCCTTTCAATAAAAACATACTTCAGTAATTATGGTACATGATTATAGGATTTATAAATTAAATGTAAATGTAAGACTTTCCATGTCAGCTCCATTTGATCTGCGCTTGATCTTCTACAACAAAGATTTTATTGTTCTTACATCAGTCGGCCAGAACTGTGACACGTTGATCATACTTCTTTTAATTAATTCAAACAACGACATTGTGATCCATCTGAGGCTATTACCTTTTGTTTGAACTTTAAAAAGTCGCACTTTAATCCCTCTCTCCATCCCAATAGTGTCTGTTGCTGCGCTCAAATTGGATCAATGGGGTTTGGTTTAATTCACAACCTGTTCAGTCAATATCTGTAACTAATGCTAATTAAGATGTAAATGAAACCATCCTAATAACACATGCACAGTCAAGGTCAGGTGAGGGCAGAGGGTGGTTGCCCTGGAAACAGGCAATGGTGGACCCACAAGGCAACCACAGCACAAGGTACTCTACATGTTGAATATCGTAACCTTAAAACACAAACAGGACACACACATGTAAATATATCCTGTTGGGGACATGAGTTACAGACGTGACAGAAATATTGCTTAATAATGCAAACATCGTCCTTCTCTTTAAATTAACTTTAAGGGGGATGGGAAATTTAAATATTCCCAATAATTAATATAATTGATTCAAGTTTAACCATAGTGAACTTATTGGAAGTGGTGTGAAATAGACATGTGCTGTGTCTAAACTCAGGGGCCACCTCCTTCAGGGGCTGCATTTAAAAAAACTGATTGCATTACAGTTGCATGACAAGACTGTCACATTTCAAATACAGCCGATGAATTCGCCATTGCATCAGGGAGCAATGAAGGCTGGATCCTTCTCAGGTCAATGCATGCCAGAATTCATTGTGTGCTAGGACAAACACCTAATGTACACGTTAAAAAACCAAGGGGCATTAAAACATGTAGGGTCAAACTTTACACCATGCACATACACACTCTGCACTGGATTAAATTCACTGACCAACACAATTACTGTTAAAATCATCCCCACCTCCCTTAGACAAATAAATCCAGGGTGAATGAGGCTTAAGTGGCACTTGTGCATAATAAGCAGCTAATTTGCACTTTATTGCACTTTTCTATGGACTTCCTATGAACAGAAGAAAAGTTGCATACAATTTGCCAGAGAACCACTATACTAAAAAAGACTGTATGTCTCCCTGCAGCAGGAAACGCAACTTTTGGGTGCATGGGACATTTCATATTGGTCTTGTCAATCTCAAATAGAACATATTGCGCATGAAGTGATTTACATTCTAAATGACTCTTGCTCCGATAGCCAATCACCTACGAGCCATTTACCCACGCAGTAACTCCCTTGTTGAGGCTCTAGGAGGATGAATGTTGGTACCACAGGGACCCATGTAGTCACATTAATGGATTAGCTGGCAGCACGAAAGCTAAGACTCACCATATTGCATTTGGAATAAACCAATTCAATCCATTTAACAACAGTGATGTCTGAGATAACTGATTACCTCAGTGTATTACTGAGAGTGTGTGTGTGTGTGTGTGTGTGTGTGTGTGTGTGTGTGTGTGTGTGTGTGTGTGTGTGTGTGTGTGTGTGTGTTTGTGTGTTTGTGTGTTTTTGCGTGTGTTTGTGCAGGAGGAGTTGGAGCGGGGGTGTAAATGCTCCAGCCGCCAGCAGGGCAAGTCTTTCTGACCTTAAAACACGAGTTTAATCCCAAAGGAGGAGCCCCTGGTGTCCCGACGATGCACCCTCCGCCACACCACACACACGCAAACACGCAGCTGGCCGGTCATGAGACACACTCCCTATGGCGTGGGAACAAGCCCTCTTGACGGCAGGCAGGCGAATGCTAAGGAGTGTGTATCTCTCATTGTGTGTGTGTGTGTGTGTGTGTGTGTGTGTGTGTGTGTGTGTGTGTGTGTGTGTGTGTGTGTGTGTGTGTGTGTGAGTGTGTGAGTGTGTGTGGATTTTCGTTGTGTGTGTGCCTCTGTTGCTTGCTCAGTCACCTGCAAGTGTTTGATCGCTAGTCATTTCTTGGTGTGTGTGTGTGTGTTTGTGTGTGTGTGTGTGTGTGTGTGTGTGTGTGTGTGTGTGCATGTGTGTATTTCAAAGGGGAGCTCAGAGGACAGCCGTTAACAATGATATCACTTCGTCCTCTATAAATCTCTTTCTACCTCCCACAGGGTGAAGAGTGGTGGGAGCGACGGGAAGAAAGCGGGAGTGTCAGGAATGAAAGAGAAGGCTGTTTGAGCCTGGTGGCTGATGAGTGTGTGAGGGAGAATAAGGGAGGGAAGAAGGGAACAAGGAGATGAAGAAAGACATGCTGTTGTTGGCACAGCACACGCAAGTAAATCAGGGTTGGAAAGGACAGAAGAAAGACTTTATTAGACGAGAGAAATCAGAGGAGACAGAGGCTTCCTGTGATCTGTGCTCACCAGGGATCTGAGTGTTTTTCTTAGTTTCCTATGTCCTTCTTTGTTTTGTCAGCATCAGATACATGTCAGCGTTGGTCATTGTGTTTTCAAATTCCTACTGCGACCCTAGCTGGAGGTTATGGAATAAAAAGAAGGCACATAAATGGATGGTTAGATGATAAAAATTAAAGAGAAAGCCTAGCAGGCTGATGTATTAATTTTTGGCTAATTTCAAAGCTCATTTTTTATGTTCAAAATGATCAAAGATCCCATGTCTAAATTTTAATAGATTTGCTCGAAGAGGAAAACAGTTTGCCATATGAATTTAGAGTGCTTGTTTCTGTTTCTGCTGCCCACAAGCTGCCAGCAACCAGTGATTGCAAACTCAAACACTCATGAATTGGCGACAATATTTTTAAATCTCAAGTTAATAGTTTCGGTTTTAAACTCAACCAAATCAAACGACTGAGGAGCACAGCACTTTTGGAAGTGTAATTCTAGCTAAGCGACGACAAGGACTCGATTGGAAAAAGTTTGTCTGGAAAGCCATTGTAGAACAGTGTCAGTTAGACCCTGTGGTGGTCTGTGATACATGGAGCCAAATTCTTTTAGCTGTTTGAATGTGTATTAGGCCATAAAGGACCGCCTACTCAGCCGATGTCCTCTGACCTGCCACAGCTTCACAGACTCCGATGAGTTGTTTTAAAATAAATTGAATAAGCAGGTTCGGGTTAGTTTGGATGACCTGTGTCTTTCCTTTATTCTCTCTAACGCTTCTCTCATACACTTTGAAAAGCTGGACATTTTTCTTGTTCTGGAATCAGCAGAAAAACACAAGTGAAGAAATCAATGAAGTGCCCATGAGCAAGATGCACAGACCTGACTGTGTTAAATTCAAGAGATGTGTGAATATATATTTATCCCTTGTCCCCCCTTCCTCTCACAGTAAATGCAGCTCACAAGGAAACAGAAAAAATACATTTTCTATGGACAGACTGCGCTCTGTCATGTCTTTATTCTTTTTTCCCCTCCTTTTCTTGCTCTTGGTCTTTCATGTACAGATCAGAGAAGCGTGCCACTTATCACAGGAGTCTTGAGAGGCTTTCCTATAAAAGCTGGCATTATATGCCTGATTTAACAGGGCACTCACACAAAGACCCCTCTATCGCTCTGTCTATCCTGTCTATAGGATGGCCCCCCACCCCTCTTCCTTTTTCAGACTTTCTCCAAACAAACACACACACGCACGCACGCACGCACGCACGCACGCACACAAACGCACACTGGCCTTCCTCAGCTCTTGTCCTCTCACAATGGGATTAGTGGTATGATTCCTCCACTCATTTCAAGTTGGCACACCACCAATCCACTTATGACACTCTGCAGGATACTGAAAAGAGTTAAGAGGAGGGGAGGAAAAGCAGGAAAGGAGAGGAGAAGAATGAAAGATGAAAGTAAGTACGCACAGAGGCAGAATGGAATTAGACGAGAGGTAGGGAGGAAACCGAGGAAGTGGAGATGGATATGAGCTAGGGGAGGGGAGGTAGAGGTCACAGAAGATTAATCTTGTTTTAAAATGAGTAACTACTGTTCGGATGACAAAATGTAACTCAGCTGGGAAAAGAATGAAGGGAGGACAGCAAGAGGAACCAAGGAAAGGCAAGAAAGAGAACATGAAAGAGAATTGGCAGCAGACTTCTTGCCAGAGGTGAGGCAATCACTGTACAACTCTAACAAGAAATACATACACACACACACACACACACACACAAGTGCACTTGTTGCCAGGGTGACAAGAGACAGCAGAGGCCCCGCCCTCCCCCGCCGTGTTTCACACAGTGATGTCATCGGTTGCCGCTGGCATCGGGCAGGCCCTTGGCCAATAGGACAAAGGCACCGTAGGGCGCAGCCTGTCCTTGTCCGCTTTTTCTTTTCTTCTTATGTTCTCTCGCTTTCTCTTTTACTTTCATCAGGTGCCCTCTTACTCGCCCTCTTAATTTCTCCCCCCCTCTCTTTTTGACTCATTCAACTCAACAGCAGGCAGCCGCTGAAGTTGAGGCTTTGGGTCTTTCACCACTGATGAAGAGTGGAGCTGATTATTGAAGCGGGAAGATTATTTCACCCCAGGAGAGGCCACAGCTATTCTTCCAGTCCAGTAAAAGGAAAGGCTTTGGATTCAAGTTTGTATCGGTGGTCCACTTCCTATCAGAGCATCTTTCATTTTTCAAAGAGCAGTTCATTGAAACCAGATTAATAGTCTACAGCCATGCTCACAGGCCTGAGTTCACCAAAGTTAAAGAGTCATCATACTGAACAGCAACCAATCATTGACTTTAGAAAAGATGGGACGACATGACAGTTCCAGAAGAGTGAAGCCAAAGTGTCTCAATCGACACCTGGTAAGTTCTCACGCCAAATGAACAAAAGATGGTAGCGTTTGTATCCAGAATGTTCTGGCTGCATTTCTGGATCCTGGGATGAAGTTGAGATGTGCCATCCATCTTTTCATACACATGCAACCATCAACCAATCAGTCATCAACATATGTCATCCTCTGGGCACTATGAATATCTGACTCAAATGTCTAAATACACTCAGGCATCCCAAGAGTTATTAAGCTTCATCCTCTAAGGATCATTTCATATCAGTCCATAAAATCTACATCAGTAGGAAACAGATCGCGGTCTGCTTGACTCATGCAACTTTGCACGCAGCAGAGAACGGAAGTCTACGAGAGTGCCCTGCACATTAAAAGATGCTAAAGAGGGAAATGTTTAGCACTAATATGTACTACATATATTACTAATATTAATATCACCCCATCACTGACTTGTGATGCTCCTGTAGCAACGATAGTTACTAAAAATGTGTGAATCACGAGTAAACATACAAATATGCAAACCATACCAAAATGCATTTTAAATAGTTTGCAATTCATTACAGCCACAACTGGTTTCCATTCATTTCCATACAAAACAAAAATCTATTTGCACTGCTCTGTGGTCTTTTGAGTTTTGTATTTCATCAAGTCTGCTATAGATTGTTTCTTAGGAAATATAATACACTGGATATATATATATATATATATATATATATATATCATATAATTTAATGTGTCTATCAAATGTGCATATTACATTCATTTACCCTGAGAGAAACACACTCACAACAGGAGTTTCTTTGACTACTAAATTCAGAGGTGCTTTTTATGTCTTCTCCTGGCTCTGCAGGGGTGGAAGCGATTTTCTCACTGCGTTCACAGCTGAGAGTTACTCACTATCATGCTGTCAAAGTCCTCTCTTTTCAGGACACATTTCCCTTTTACAAGCTGATCTCGCTAAAAGAAATAAATAATACACCAATGTACTGTTTCTGCAACTTACAAAGACTGTGTGACTTTTATTGTTTATAGCAGTTTAGTGGTTTTCCTGCTCATGATTTTTTGATGCACAAACTAGACAGAAAGCAAATTTCAATGGAAATGAACTTGTGGAAACCTCATTACTTAAAGTGCCCCTTCCATTATCTTTGGGTTTGTGTTCCAATGTGCTCTTGCTCATGCATAATCCTTATTTATTTGAATAACCTTGCTTTCTTCTCCTATCCCATTGCCAAAGCCTACAAGGACTCTTCAGTGGATAAGAACTTTCTACAAACACACACAAAATTCGATATGAAACCACCATCTAGGGTGACTGTGTGTGCGTGCGTGTGCGTGTGTGCGTGCGTGAGTGCGTGTGTGACACTGTGTGTACCAGGTCATTGAATGGAGACACCGGGGCGAGACTGATTATGAATTATTGTGCTGGATGCTTGTGACATGTGGAGAGAGGATGAGATAATAAAGGGAGCAGGCAGCAGAGAGGACAGTCAAAGGTCTGTAAATGACGCACACACACACACACACACACGCACATACAAACTTGTCTTTATGGACAAAGAAAGACAAACACTTCAACAGCAAAACGTTTTGCAAATCTGAGGTAAATCAATCATGTGTTATACTTCCTCTCTGTGCACAATGCATAAGTAATATATAGATATACAGTGAAACTTTGTTATATTGCTATTGTGATCATATTGATTTATAGCTAAGCCCTGAGCTAAATTCATACAGAGCCTTCGTGACAGTAGATTAGAGAGAAGCTTGGGCCTCATTTTTCTGTCCGAACCCATCCAAGCTCAAGAGAAAAGTAACCAAACCTGACCTCTACTGAAGAAACACCCCTGGACAGACCCTTTAGTGATACTTAGTAATACTTTCCTCATTGCTAAGAAGAGAGCAGGTACATCCAGAAGAGACCCCCACAGGACCTTCTTCCTTTTAGAAAGTTAACAAATGGTGGTGTGAAGCTGAATTCATTTGTTTGCTTCCCTGACACATAATCGCCTGCTGGGGCGAGTATGGGAAATCTCCAAACTGACAGCAGATCAAGGACAACCTCAAGATACAAAGCACATTCTGTGAGGAGCTGTTATGTTACTGTTATGAAGTGACCTATTTTGGCTTGCTGGCTTTTGTTTTCAGCCTTGACGTGCTGCTGAAAAGGTTAAAAGGACACAACTGCTTGGCGTAATATCAGCACACGATGTTCCCTTTTTTTATAAACTGTTGTACTTTGGAGAGGCTGCATACTTATCCTGAGATAATGGAATGGATAAACAAATTGGCTTTTTGTTTTTAGGCCTACATGATCAATCTTTGGTTTCACATTCAATTCAACTGGCATACAATCAACCACATGGGCTCTAAGTGGTATATTATTTTTGGTGGAGATAATTCTGTAGGGCTTTAAAGCTAGACTGTGGATGAGTGTAGAGCTCGGTATCAAGAACATTTGCAAGAGAACATGTTAATGTGCATCACAAGCTTGAAATCAGTTAGCTGCACTGTAATAAGGCGAGTTAAACCAATATGATTATGTTATTTATTTCACAATCACCTCTCTAAAAGGTTGAACCTCTGCTGGGAGAACATTGCAATCAAGGAAAACTGGAAAACTTAAGTGGATCTTTTGTCTTTGCCACTCCCACAAATCAGTGCACACTGATGAAGCTTGGCTGATAAAGCGTGTCTGAGTGTGTCAGATAGCATTACTGATTAGCGCTTCATACAGGCTGAGACTGAAAATCTTTGACTTCCCTGGCTTTATCAGTTTATAGTTGATGAGATGCTTGACTGCTTAGCTGAGATTAAAAAGTACTTTAAATAATCCAAAATGCATCGACAGAAAAAAAGGACAGTGCTTGATTTTCCAGGTCTTTTTATGACAAAACAAAATCATAAACTGCCTCAAACATGGGTCACATGCTCGCTCATCTCTTTTCCACCCATGGACAAACACAGTTAAAGTCCGAACAAAGGCAGAACAAATGTTTCATTAGGTTCAGAACAAACTGTGTCTCCAGAGTGTCAATATGAAAACAACATCATATGACAGAGGCAATGTTACGCAGCTGCCGTGATATTTCAAGCACAGCAGGAAGAGGAGTTCACTGGGCAACAGTAACATGCAGCGCATGATATTCACAAGTTGTGAGACCTATCTGAGTTCAGCCTTCGGCTTTGGTTCAACAACTGTGTATTCACTCAAACAAAACACAACCTCAACCACTTTGAAAGAGCCGTCACATGTTCCCCTCTGCTCTGACTGCTGAGGATTTAAGTCAACACATTACAGAAGTGTGTGATTAAGGATTTCAAGGGCCTCAATTGCATGCAAATCAATGTGCAACTCCTATACAGTAGAGGAGTTTAGGGGAGGTCACAGTGAAGAGGTCAGGCTCAGTCTGAAGCCGTTTCAGACATGAAATCTGAAATATTTGTGGAAAATTGGTTCGGGACATTTACCAGAGTTTGTCTATTACATTTGAATTATAGGGGTCCAATGCATCCGTCATGAATTCTAAACATCATAAACACTACCCATTCAGTCGCTGTGAATTTGGACATTTCCCTGCTGCATCCTCACATGGGCTCAAATATTTTCTGGAGATTTTACTAGGTTGGTAGGGAGAGTTACACAAAATGTCTGGCGCAGCTTAATTTCAGGAAAGTGCCCGATGTTCAGTGCATGTCTGAAAGCAGCTTAAAGGACAAAGCTCGAATTTGCCTGACGCTGATTCTTGAAAAATTGCGCACGCACGCACGCACGCACGCACGCACGCACGCACGCACGCACGCACGCACGCACGCACGCACGCACGCACGCACGCACGCACGCACGCACGCACGCACGCACGCACGCACGCACGCACACACACACACACACACACACACACACACACACACACACACACACACACACACACACACACACACACACACACACACACACACACACACACAGATTTCCGTGTTCTCGTTATTAAGACAAAGTGCCCCACTAGTTCTTCATTAATGACTGGAACAACTTCATGTCCAATCAAGTGATTCAAACCACTCTTTTTTTGGTTTCTATAGCAACAGACCTATTGAACCTCTCGAAGCTTGATTAACAGCGAGTCTGTGACGTAATGTACTCCATTATGATATACTTCACTGGTAATCACAAGCAAAAAGAACACTAACTATTAATAAACACACAGAAACATATGTAAATGTACTCAATGTTCTGCAGTCACTTCATCCCAGTTTAGTGACTGAGTAGTGTGCAGCAGTATCCTTTATATGATAGGGCTTTTTGTCATGTTAATACCTTATACACTTTGCTGACCAATGTCTGCTCTCTAACTTAAGTAAATAACCAGTGACAAATCAATCAGAAATAAACAGTGGTTATAGTTAGCTAATACAGTAGTAATTGATAGTTACCAAAGTAAGAAAATTAATTGATTATCCTTGGAATATTTCTTTCTAAATGAATGTCTTAAATTAATAGAACTTGATGTGCAAACAGAATATTCCATTCACATTTACAACTTAAAGAGCATAGTCTGATCATGACTCACACTGACATTACATCCACTACATCCGACGTTCCAGAAAACATTTCGTAAATAAATATCCCACACTAAAGGTGTCCCCATCACCCTCTGTGCTAATTGGAGTAGAGTATGAGGGGATTGTTTGGAATGTAGCCTGCATGGTGGGAAACCACCCAAGTAGGACACAAATAAAAGCCCAACATGTCGATGGGAGTGAAGAATATCAGCAGAATCACTCCTTATCTCTCCACACTCACTCACCATATTTTCCGTCTTAGTGGAGTTATTAAAACTGGCTAATTTGCATCAGTGCCAGGGACTAAGGTACTCAGCTCTGTCTATTTTGAGATGGCTAAGCTCTCAGCCTAGTTTTTCTTTGTGGATTGAGACGTTTTTTAGCCCTAGGCAATTAGGCAAACTCACTCGCCCTGTCAGCGAATGCATTGAATGCAATCCTGCCATGAGAAATTAACCACTGGCCAGATTTTCCACCCTCCCTGTCTCCATTCAACACATGGTTTTCTTCATCCTTTTACTTCCTTCTCTTTTCCCTCTTCTGATGAAATGACAGAAAGAGTGATTAACTACAGAAATCTGCAGTTGCCCCCCTCACACACACATATGCACACATGCACACATGCATAGTGATGCACAAAGAAACTCAAATTCATCTTTCGTGTGAGGGCCGCTGAATGGTGCCGTGTGGAGAGCCCAATTTCCATGACAACAGGCCTGAGGATTAGGGTGAAAAACTGTCATTCCAGTGCAATTGTCAGAGCACCTTGATTCAGAAGAGCACTTAAGGGTGAAGGGAAGAAGCAGGCAGAGGACGGGGGTGGAATTTGGGTCACTTGGAAGGATCAAGGGAAAAACGGAGGAATGGGTAATGATCCTGCTGAAGATCACTTACCCCCACATCCCTGCTCATTGTGAGTCACTGTGGATAGGGGGTAAACACGTAAAAATGTAAATGTATAGTGGTTTGGTATGAAGAAACTGAGATAAAGATGAAATGTGAGAAGAGAAGAGAAGAGAAGAGAAGGGATGGTGATGCAAAGGAAGAAAGGGAGGGAAATGAGATGATCACAAAACGTGAAGCATCGCAACAATCCAGTAGCTTCAGCTGTTAATCTTCACAAGAAGGTAAACGATGGTGTAAAGTAATAGAAAATGTACTGTGTATTATGATGAAGACATTTTTATGCATTTTGTGTTGGTCTCATATTGAATTTCAAAATGAGTTTTTCCTTACTCTTGTCGAATGTTAAGGGCATCTATGAATCTGCAAATATGTTCAAGGTTTAATTGCTGGAAAAAAGACGTCTTTTCTATTCTATATGTCTTGGATTCAAAGGTAAATCTGAGAAACTTTCCCCCTTCAGAAACAATATGTTGATCTAACTGAACATGACTTAAGCATGTGGCAGGTACATGACAGACAGAGAGAAAACACAGCGCCCTGCCACCAAACATAACAGGACCATGAATAATCCTCAGCTGCAAAACTACTTTGACGGCTGCTTCAGAGACCTGGAAAGAACCTGATGCAGGTTAAAGAAACAGCTTAACATTTAAAATTCTCGTTTTATATATGTTGTTTATATTTTACCTCCTTTCTATGCGAGAGTAACAGACTTCAACAGATACAAACATAGCCACAAAGCAAAATGATGCATGTCTTGCTGCTTTGGAGAGCTAGTCACTCTCTCTATTTTCTTAAGTTAAGCTTTATATATCTTGGCACCACTGCACAAAATCCTTTATGTATTCATTAAATTTTTTTCATAGCAGTCTGACATGTTCTTTTAACCTGATTCATATGCTTCACTCCTGCCACAGACAGAGGGCTCATCATTCATCACAGTCTCCTCTGTGTTGATCAGCTTGGAACAACGTTTGCACGCGTGGATGCTGCCTCCCTCCAATTAGCCGTTTCTGACGTTAGCAGCCATTCATGTGATTTCTTAAAAACATCTGCTCTTGCTAAGTGGATCCAATGACTTAAAAAGACATGTTAACTGTCAGCGTACTGAAAAATGAAGCATCAGTGTTAAAGTAATATTAACGGAAGGCAAAAATCACATTTATTAGCAAAACAGAGGGGGGTATAAATGTTCTGCTGCCATGAGAAGTGCACTGATGATTTACAATCCATGTACAGTGCAGTATATATTAATTCCTTGGCACACAGAAGGGGATATGCAAAAACACGTGTGCACATGACATGAATCTTTAAATCATGATCAACAGGAGAACAAAAATTCATGAATATTTTAATGAGGACCACCCGTGGGATACAACAGTCAACATATAAATAAACAGGCACATGACAGTGACCTGATCAATGTACAGCCTGGAGGAACAGAGCGAGCTGTAAGAGACACACAGAGGGAGAGCGGAGACATCGTTACCATGATGTACTCATCTCCACTGTCAACCACTCACCTCATATACATGAGTGAGAGAGAGAGGCCGAGCAATGGCTGTGTGGTTATACAGCACTTAACACATGCACATGTCATGTACGCCCTCCAAATTGCCCTTGGATACAAAATGTGTAGTGAGAGCTGCAGATCTTCTGCTGTAAACATCTTGTGATAAGCTTTAAGTTATGTACTAGAAATTACACTCAAATCCCACCATAAATCTATATGTGCTAAAAAAAATTCCAAGTGCAAGATTGTTGTAAACCACAAATGTACCAGAGTGACAAATTTCTATTTTGAGTCGGGAAAAGGAAATGAAGAAGACAATGTGTAGCGCTCAGTAGCTTGAGACCACCACAGCTGGCACCCTCTATAGACTATGCTGCTGCTTGTTCTCCATCTGAGTCGTGGGAACTAAGAACAACAAGAGAATAGATTGTTGGGGAAGTCACATGACACATGGACAGATCCGATGGGACCATGCTGTGCTGTAACTCTCAGTGTACAGAGCTATACTGTTACTGTCTATACTGTCCCTCAGCAGAGATGAGCAGGATGTGCTTTCTGACATCTCAACTTCACACCATTACAAAGACGACCAGTGATGCTCTGGCTACATCAACGACCAAAGAGTACGCCATGTTCCAGCCACTTGCTGAAATTAAGTTTTTGCACTTGGATATTTTGCATCAGGTCAGGCACTGCGACACAGTTAGAAGGGACAGGTGACTGAACATTACCAGAAGAAGAGATATCTGTTGCAAAAAGTTTAAGATCAAGGCCTTTCATCCCTAAAAATACCTTGGTTTTGCATTTTAGCAATGGCAAAATTTGTATAAAATGTCACTGCATCACCAATCTGCTGATACAAGGTGATATAACAAGTGCTGTTTATCATAAGACTACCAGGGGACAACCTGACCAGAATAACGTCATCATTCTCAGAGCATTAGCCCCAGAGACGATGAAGATGAAAGATGAGTCACCCGTGTTTCTGAGGACTCTCTCTGCAGTATTCCTCCAGAGAACATCATTCCTGTACATGTGGTAGATTAGAAACACTGACTTATTGATGAGGTTGTAGTCACAAGATCCTCAGGAGCTTCTGTTGTTTGGCAGACAATCTGTTTCCTGTTATTTTCTCATGCGGCTGAATGCAAAGGCCCTTGAGGTGAGCTCAAAGGGGTGGGTGGTACAGCAGCATCATAGTCATCATTGTGATAGTGCACCACCACCATCAATTGCACAACATCTGAATCAGTGTTAATTCAACATCCTGACTTCAAAAGGTTCAGTTGCTGTCTGAATAATTACCTTACACAGTAAATCTTGTAGCAAATTAAAAATAAAACATAATCTCTATATCAGCCGCTGCCTTCAAGGTGTGAGGAGCAAAGAAAATATTCAAACCACTGTTCTTCTGTTATTTTTCATAGTGACCATCTCAGTAAAGGTCAAACAATCCCCAAGAACTGCTAATATGTTGTGTTCAAGTGTGTGAAACCTCCAAATCCTCATTCAATCAAAGTTGCTCAGGATACTGTGGATAAAAACATGTCTTCTTAGAGGCTGTCTACTATACTCTGTACAATCCAGTCCACTGCCTTGATGCTTTCATTTGTGTTTTTCTTGTTCCCTGATGCAAGGAACAAGCCAGTACATTTAGCTTTAACTTTTTTTTTTTTCCTTGATCTTGATGAAATAAAAAAAGGCATATTTAGTGGTACTTATATCTGTGTGTGCAATTTGGCACAGATCGAAATCCAGATTACTGAATTTAAATGTGGTTTCATACAGGGACTGTTGGACCTTAGCGGAGGTATGTGTTCTATCTAGTTCCAGTTTTATTAAAGCAGGCAGAGTTCATTTCAAGATCTTTGGGTTGAAAATACACCACACTCTCCCATGTCTCTGTTTGATAATGATACATCCCACATACAATCTATATACACTAAAATATATACCTTAAATTTACATAAAGGGACAGGACAGACTGCTCCTCCTAAAACTAAAGTACTAAAAGTAATATTGTGATTTAACACTGTCACCTTCCAAAAAGTGAGAAATCAAATGTTAGGTCATATTTCCCTCCCTGAGCACAAAGCTAAAGCAGCAGTGTTAAACAGACCTTTTGGAGGACGTAGTGTCGTCGTGCTGCAGACTCCTGACTCCCTGACAGACCAGACCCAGCTTCAACTCTCCATCCATCATCTCATTAGAGGGGGAAGTGTCCCCGGGCCTTCGATAACAAACGAGATTGCAGATTGATATGTAATGGATAATCACATTTCTGAGTGCTTGAATGGTATTAGTTACACACTGAATGTAGGAGGTGGAGACCTGCAGGGTTAAGTGCTCTAACAGGAGACTTTCACCAAAGAAAGAAAGAAAGAAAGAAGAAACAATTGAGAAACAACTTGAACAATTAACAAATGAACTTACAGGTTAATGTCTCACCAGGTTGTGGATCTTCTAATTCATCTTCCTGTCAAGAAAGTTAGCAACTTCCACTACTCACCTTTCAGAACAACTCCCCTTCGTTGCCAGACATGCTAACGTTAGCATCGCTAATTTGTTAGTGTCGTGTGTTTTTTTTTTTGATGAGTCTGACCTTTGACCTGACAGCGCAACAACGGTGAAGCCAAACTGGCTCGATCGCCATCTGGTGGCCGGATGCAGTATAGGTCATAAATCCGGCCTCCTGCAACAGGCGAAACCATAAAACAACAAGGTAAATACACATAAATATCACACTAGTGTAGTGAAGGTTCACACACACACACACACAAAACAGCGAATTGATTTGTTTTTCCATTTAGATTATTAGAAACACTCAGTGTACTAATGTTGACCATTCTTTAAATCAAACACACTTAAAGTCAAATTGTTTTCCCATCCAGATTATTAGAAACAATTAAAAGTACCAATGTTAAGCCATAACCCCCCCCCACACACACAAACACTCACTCACTCGCAAAAACACACACTTCTGAGAGCAAAAATTCCCTTCTTACACGTTGTTATATTCTGACCCAGTTATACAGGATCGGCCCTGAAATAGGGCTCACGTGGATGAAAGAACAACACGGTTGGTCCCTGTTTGTACTCCTGAGCTAAAGCAGATTTTAAATGACTGATTTTCATTTTGTTAATGCAAACACCATGACAGAGGCCCTCAGGCTTCACATCTGCCACAGGGTAAGCTTTGAACATTTATAAAAAAAAAGAGTTCCTTATGGAGAGTACAATGATGATTTCTGACTCTTCTTTTAAATGACATTAAATAAAGTCCAGACGTTACACTTAAATGTTGTCACTTCCCTCTTTGGTCTTTCATGTTCATAACAATCTAGTTTGACCCCGTCTACTGAACCAAGCAGTCGCAAGCAGTATGCTGTGTTAATACTGTAAACAAGCTATTTTCACAGTTTTACCTCTAAACCAGTTATTACACATTACTGTGGACAGTGGTTAACATGCTGAGGCAAGTCTTTGGTTTTACAATGAAATCAGATTCTGTTGAGTATTTTTTCTCATCATTTCTCATCATCAACAGGCAAGTCAGAACACACTATTCTTGTCAATGGAGCACATCAATCGAGTGTTTGCCACGAGTTAGGCCAGAAGGTCAGTACCACTTTCATCTGTACAGCAAACTATTGAACTGTTAAAGAGACAATAATGTATTTTTGGTGAGCTTAAACATTACTAGTGCAGGATTACTCTACCTCAACAGATACAGTATGAGTGGGCGACACAATTTTTTTTACAAAAATTCAAGTTATATGCTTCCATGTGCCTGCCAGGATGTACTGAGGAGATTTCCCAATTTCATGCTGCTGTTCCCATCACAGGGACGTGAACTGAGACTTCTCAAGGCAGCAAACAACTTAACACTGATTTAACCTAAATCACACAGTGAATAACACTAAACCCAAAAGTAAACGTCAAAATGGTTCGAGAACTGAAAAAGCAACTAGTGTGTGAAATAAGGACCGGGCAAACTTTTCCCCAATCCCCCCCTCAGCAAATCAAAAAGGCATAGCGGATTAGTGTGCTGTCGCAAAGCTCCTATTGACCTAGAAGTATGTGTGGTTATCACAACTAAATTAGAAAGCACGTGTGTATTTCATTATGTGTGTGTACGCATTTGTCACCGTGTGTGTGTGTGCAAGAGAACGATTAAGCTGCAGGCATATCTGAACACCTAATCCCCTTCCATGGGCCTTCATATTGGGGACTGAACATTCAACATCAATTTCAGTGTAAGGGCCCCACAGTGAAATCTATGCATCCCAGTGTTAATCTTAAATACAGCGTATACGTTGCAGACATAAGAGATATAATTAGAGTGTGGAGGTCTGACAGGCAGGTGGGAAGGTGGAGGAGTGTGAGGTGTGTGTGGACATATATTGTAAACTGGGAGAGGGGAGAAAAATGAAGGGTGACAGGGTGGAGAGTTGCCATTGTGTTCAAGAAGCCACTGTCCAACATTATCATTAAGCACATCTGAGCTGTGCATCACACACACAAACACACACACACTTTTAAATCAGGACTGGGCAGATTGATCTGGGAATGGCATAGTACAGAGAGTTGGCAGAAGTTATATTATCCTGTCTCAAATACACACACTCACACACACACACCTCATCTTATCTCCCTTAAGCAGATGTACATGTTACACATTTTTTCATGTCACACCAAAAAAGTAGTAGGTGTGTGTGTGTGTGTGTGTGTGCATGTGAGAGAGAGTTCAGTGACTGCTCATCAATCACTTCTCATTTCACAACCCAGCGCCAAAGCCTCTTACACAGACCACAGCATTCAATAAAAAGCCTTTATCTACAACACACACACACACACACACACACACACACATCAAATCTTTAATACTGTAGTTTCCCCATCTCACCCAATCCCTTTGACATCTCGATTTTATCTTTGTGGCTAAGGCGCACAAACACAGACACACACACACACACACACACACACACACACACACACACACACACACACACACACACACACACACACACACACACACACACACACACACACACACACACACACACACACACACACACAGTCCTTGCACTTGGCCTGTCATTCATGTTTTTCTTGATTCATCTAAAAATGAAACTTTAACATGTGTTTATTTCTCCCCCTGCAGATATGACAGGCGCTGGAGACTCTGTAGTTTCAAAAATGTGGGAGTTATTATGTTTAAAACACTTCAGTGAAATGTGTGTATTTTGTACATATTCTGCATTTTTTATTAAATGCTTATGTTGATTCAATTGCCTTTTTATAATAATAATAATAAGAACAACAATAATATGTATACAACATGTGATAATATTATCAAATTATATACTCAAATAGGTGATCAATAATTAGTTTGAAAATAAATGACGTAATGAACCTTGTTTACTTGGAAAATAATAGTAAAGTATATTGAGCTCCAAGTTAATATTTCTGCATGGTAAGTATTTAAATGCGGGTGACACATCTTTCCCATAGACAATCTTTGCCTGTAACGCTGCTGTGTGTGCAGGCGTCAGAGAGTAGCAGGAGACAGAGGCTGTGCAACCCCACTGTGTTTACAGGTGAGCGTTAGCCCGCTAGGTGGGAAACTGTTAGCTTACAGTTGTTTATGTAGTGACAGGAAGTTGGAGGTTGTCGATTTTCTTCATAAATATTTCTGATACTTTCAAAAATATTGTGTGTCTACTGCATCTACTTAAATATTCCAGCGAAGGAGAGGAGGAGGATAAACCTAGCAAAGGTAACTTCTAGCTAAAGGTGGCTTAATGTAATTTAGGCTAGCAAAAGTCAGCTAGCAGTCATCTGAATAATAGTTTAGCATATTTCTTTCCCCCTTGAGCTCTTGAAAATATTCAAATTCTTTAATTTTGCTTTAATTCTCTGCTCCCATGCTTTCATCCATTAATTTAAATCTTTTTCAAGGTTAAAATAAGCTAATTCTGATGTTGATGATGGCTCGTCACATATCAAGTTGACACACCATTTTAATCATGTTGTGTACGAGATGCATTTATGTCAGCAGAGAAATGGAGCTGGGTGTGGCGATCAGAAGCTAATGTTGTTTGCCTACCGGGCTGAATGTATTTCTGTTTACACGGATAGTGCTCCAAGAGATGATGGCAGGATCAAAGGGGCGAGTGAAAGAGATGTGTGATCTGGGTGGTGAGGAGGATCAAATTAGGCACATAAAGGCTGATAAAGCTGAGTCAGATGAGAGAGGCATTACATCAAACGACAAACCCATTTTCACACAATATGCTCTTTATATTGGATCTAACTGGCAACATAGCCCTTCTCTGTGAAGATCAGGACAGTGGGTTTCAGATCCTGGGGGATAATGAGTCCTCAGAGCTCAGCTTTTGAAGGGAAGGGATGTTTGTTGGGTGAGTTTTACTTTACAAAAGCAACTCAGGCTTTCAGGTGAATCCCATGAGCCCTGGTACCTTGGCTTGTATGTTAATGTGTGTATGTGTACAAAACCCGGGACAGACAAATGAAATGAAGCAGACTCGGTGGCAGATTCATGGCAACATAATGACAGAAATGTATTCATTACTCAAATACTAAAAGAGAATCTGCAAACAAAATTGTAAGTCTTTAGAAATGCTGCACCCAGACCTTGAACACAGGCTGATCACAGGTTTTTGCTTGTGTTTATGCTACTTCCAGTTTAGTCCCAAAGCACACTCCATGTTGGGATAGGAATAAATATACTGCACCCAAACACAAATTGTATTTTTTGTTTAATAATTGGTCCAAATCCCTATTGTACTCTATTTATAGAGCTATAAAGAATAATAATATGTGAAAGATGGCAATTTGTGAAGCAGAGACTGGTGATTGTTTTGCATTTTTGGTTTAAAAATGCCTTGAACTATTAATTTATCATCAATCTGACAATTTATTTGAGTCTAATCTGTATATTTGTATTGTGATCTGCAGCTATAAATTGTTGATCAAAGCGAGTCTTGCGAAAAGACAAAAAGCCCCAAAAACCTGTATCATTGTTTCGTTTCATGTCTACTCTCGTCCACTCAGGTGTGGAATGATTAATGACTAACAGTACAGATAGTGTCACAACAGGGGGTCCTTGATGTTACTAAATACAGGGTTTCCCACGCAGTAATGATGATGCTAGTGAGCAGACACAAGAAGGGAGATCCATGCAGATATACTTAATAACAGGGTTTCACACAGAATGATTGACTCTGAAACATGAGGGGTTTTCCCTTCTGCATCCATCTGGCTACATCCTCTGTGCTGCATGACTGATTGTTGGCTTTGGACAGCTACACACACGTTTTCCCATCTGATGATGCGTTTCAAGAAGTAAAAGGGAAAAAAGATTGTTTTCCCTGATACATATGGATAAGGTGAAGGGTTTAACAATTTAAACCTCAACAATTCTAATTGCTGTGTAAAAGTTACATATTTTTATCTTTTAGTTACAAAAATATATGAGCTCATTCTAATTCATCAAACTGGAGGTTATACATTCACATTGTTAAGTGACTATCCTGATATTGGACTGTTTACCAGGCAAAACTGAATATTTGAAGATGTCACCTTGAGTTGAGGAAAATGATAAAAACTATATCCAGCAGGTAAGAATCAAGATGCACTTTAATCTTCAGATTACTATATAACAGAAATAATCACAAATTGTAGATCCTATAGCATTGATATTGATAAAGTTACTCTACTAGTACAACTTATATACTGATGTGGGGTAATTAGACTCAAATGCAGGGGACCAGGGTTGTAGATTTAAGGTGTTATCTCTGTGCAAAAGGTTATACACAAGAAGTCAGTCCAAAACAGACAAGCAGTAGAATAGAATCCAAAGTCTAGAAACCCAAGTAAAGGTCGCACAGAGGGAGGCTTCACTAATAACTCACATGAGGGTCATGAAATAATCTGGCAGTGGTACAATGGGAGGCGTCGTCTGTATCAAGGGGTTTCTAGTTAGCGATGTACAAAATTAAACAGGAAGTGGATATTCCGAAAAACTAAACGTGATGTTTCATACAGTATTATAACTAACTGCACTTCATTAACCCATTACCCCATATAATTTAATCCCTTATAATAGGGTTCTGTTTTAAGCCCACTTACAAGAACACTGATGCCAGTATTCACCATTCACATTATATCTTTATCCATTTCCTTTGTCATCGAGTGTTTCTTGTTTTCAGATGGCCATGGACAACAGAAAGAGGCCAGCAGCTTCCTCCAACTCTGGGAGCGTTGCGTTCTGGTCCTCCTCATTCCGAAGGCAACCAGCCCGGGTCCTGATTGTGGAAGCTCTGCCGCCGTGGTGGTCAGAGATATCTACGGTGCTCTGCGATGCTCTGGATAACTTCTTCTCCCTTGCCTGTAATCTGGATGGACCCTGCAGGATACCGCTACTCAGCCTGTACGCCATCAGCAGGCAGCAGGAATGTCTACTTCCATTTGTGGTAAGACTGATAAAGGTACTAGTAGAGTAATGGAAAACACTCTATCTCCTTCCTATTATTGCTGTCCTTTGCACCCTCTTTCTTTTGTTGCTGTCTGTCACCCGCGTTATCGCTCACTTTTATCCCTTTTCTCTCTTCCCGTCCCTCTCTATTTTTAGCAGGTCCGTGGTAACTTGGCCAGGCTGCATTCCTGTGTGGAGGAGCTAAGGTCTATTCCAGGTGAAGGCTGCATCAGGGGAGCAGCCAGAGGAGGCGAGCTGCTGCGACAGACTGTGCTGGACAGTCTTCAACAGTTTAAACAGTACATCAGACACAGAAGTGATGGAAACCAGCCCAGCCACAACACATCTGTGGAGGTAAGTATAGATAGGCCTTGTTCATGCACAACAAGAAAACATGTCTCTTTGATTTGAGTTAAAATCCTTGTAAAATGAATGCTGTCTTTACGCACCAAAGGAGATGTGTCTGCGTCAAGTGATGTAACCGACACTGCCCACATACTTTCATGCATCCTTTACACTGGCATTTTATGTTAACAATTAGTGGTACACATGTTAGTGGTACACATGTTCGATTCGGCCTATGTGGCCCACGAAGGAGGCACCCCCTGAATTGAGACACATCTAAAATCTCTCCTCAAGAAGTCCTGCCATCGTTGAAATTTCTTCCTCAGGTCCTATGGTCATCTCGCTTAAACTATTGGATATACTGCCCTCAATGGGTTCTTATGGAACAGCCGCAATTTATCCGTTTTGGGCGTATCCCCAAGCTTTTAGAAGACGTGCACAAATACGTGAGAGTATAGACAGAAGTCTCCATCTGTTTCCATATACGTATCTAATATAGGTTTAGCAACTGTGATCAATGATGATTATTGCAACAGTTACTGGGGCATGGATCTCATGAAAGCAAAGCATATGTGTTCTACCACTGAACTACTATATATATATATATATATATATATATATATACACACTGTATATACCTGCAAGCCTTCCTGAAACAGTGGAGACATAGTGGAGAAACTGTATCTGCCTGCCCTGAATATAGACTTAGATAACCATGAGACACAGTACAGTAACCACTTTGTCATCCTAATTGTTTATGAAGTAATTTCCTCTACATATCTGGTTTCTGTCTCCATATGAGGGAACGTCTCTTGAGCCGCAGACCAGCTTAGACTGAATACTTGTCTTTTGATATTCAAGCTTCATGCTAATGTAGTGAAGTGAAGAGGCTCCATTTGTACCTGTTTAATAGCTCTCTTTAGGCCCAATTCATTGTATTTAGCAGCAGCAAGCAACATATTGAATTATGAATCCCATTAGCATGTTTTTAAAAGCTTTAACAGTCCATTTTAGTGGCTGAGAACTCTTCACATCTTACATCACACCGTTCAATTAAGCCCAGCTCATTCAAATGCAGCAAATGAGCTTCACTCATCTGGTGCTGAGTCTTCTGTCTAGAGAGAGTTGTACAACTCACACTAGAAACACTGAAACACAGTTTATTCCTACAAGAATATCCAATCAGCTTTCATTTAAAAGGGACAAATTGATTTTTAAATTATTTAAAATAATTTGACTTCAATTTCAACATGCTTTGGTACAGCCTCCAAATCCTGGTATAATTTGTTTTCAATAATTGACCTCAAGTTCAAGTTTAAAGCATTTATTGGCATAAATACAGTCCTGTATAATGACATTCTTTGCCTTCCACTCTGAAAAATTCAGAGAAATATAAAAATAAATAATAGCGCATAACGAACATTCATTATGTGAATTGGACTGCTGACATTAATAAAAAAGATCAGAATGACCAGTTAGATGCAGCACATTTCATAAAAATATCCGTGTCATGTAACTCACAGCCAGCTTGAGGCCACTTCTCCATTTCCAGGCTCAAAACACGAGATGTAAATACATTTTAGATTCAGCAAATTGCAGTTAAGGGGAAGCGGGATAGTAGCTGCCATTACTGAAAGCATCTCATTTGTTAAATTTAACTGTTGGACAGATGGGGAGCCAGAGGACAAATGAACCACTCACTGGCTGCCTTGTCAAATTTGAACAATGTGTCCTCTGGATACAAGGCTCTGGGGTTGTTGGCGAGGATTTCTCAAACCCAACCAGCTTTATTTGGGAGCTCTGGACAGATGATTACACTAAGAGCCACTGTTTCCGACAGCACGGATATGAATAGCACTATTAGAAGGCAGAGAGAGACACTAAGCAGAGACATGGCACACGCCTGTCTGTGTGCTGCTGATGAAATTATACAATACACATTTTCATTCATGGACTCATGTCCTCCATGATGATGTACGTAAGACCGCAGCAACAGATTCGTGTTGGGCAGGAAGCAGAGAGCAGAACGCATCAATAACCACATCATAATCATCATTTACTGCTGCTGTTAATTTCCTTCATTGCTTTATCTTTTTTTCCACCCAAACTAATTTCATCTGTTTCCTGCAGAAACATTATCGTTATCAGAAAATGAATGAATTAGTAAAAAAAAAAAAACAGTTTACAGTTAAGTACTAGCAGTTTTCGTGTGTGGACTTTTGAGTTAATAATAGCTCAGATACAGAAAACTTTACAATTACAGATTATACAGCAAGATGGTATTAAATATGTTTTGTATGTTAGTTTAGAGTTGTGTCATTATAACATATGGAAAGCCACTTTTCTATCATGGTGGATTGCTGTATTAAAACTGGCACAGCAATTCTGACATTCAATTATGTAACTATAAATTTACTTAAGGGCTGCAAGGTAGATGTACTCAACTGGACCAAATACCTGTGGGTAGACCTGAAACCTAGCTCCTGGAGCCCCATTGGACGTCACATGGCTCGAAATCTAAATCTATCGTTTTAGTACATGTTTTCAGAAAGGTGGAGCAACCAAAAGAGAGAGAGAGAGAGAGCGTGTTTTTCTCATTTTTGTGGAGTCAGTAGAGACATATTTATATTTAAAAACCACATAAATGCAGTCAGACCCAAAGAGTGCTTTGCTTTGGGGATTTTTTTGCCTGTAACTTTCATCTTTCATAATCCCAACTGGAACAATTCAAACACAGGCTTTTCTGGAAAATAGGAGTGGGGAGGAACTGCATTGTGGCCCTCTAATAACACAATTAAAATTGCTAGAGGTTGTTTAGTGTGGTTGTTCAAGAGCAACTACCGGCTTAATTCCTGCTAAATCGTTCAGAATTCATACATTTAGTATAAGGATGCCACATATTTTTCAATATCTTATTACTTTATTCCCAGGTTACCGTGGTGACCAGCCAGCCAGGGCAGGGAATCATCGGCCAGTGTGAGACGGGGCTGAAAGACGCTGACCTGGTGTCACTCAAGCGACTTCTGGTCGTGCAGATCTACAGTGGAGGAGACTGGGGACAAGACGCTCCCTCACCTGACGTCACATACACTCAGAGTGAAGGTAGGAGACATAGATCCTTACCTAACCCTTATGTGTTTAAAGACACTAAAAGTAACATAGTGGTCCATCACATGTTGATGGACCACTATGTCAAATTTTTGTAATAAACGAAGGCTCAATTGGTGAGTGGTTTGTAAGTAGACAGAGCTGTGAGGACTACATGGAAATGAAGAGAGAAAAAAAGGGAAAAAACAAGACAAGAGAGATGAGAAAACAGATTTAATAAACAAGTTCTAGAGAGAAGGGTGTGGTAAACACAAGCAGCATAGTTTTTCCTTGCAAAAATATTTATGCACCATCTAAAATGTTTTCATTCCAGGGTGATTGATAGCTACTGTATCAATGGAGAAACTGCTGCAGCGTAGTGTTTGAGATGTGGGAAACGGTGATGCTAACGATGTTGTGAGTCTGAACTCACCTGACACAATTATGTCAGTTATGTAATTCAGCCTGTTTACCCCCCCCACTCTGTTATTTTTATATCATATCTCAGGTGAGATGTTCTGCTGATTCTGCCAGTCTAAAGAAAGAGCATTGAGCATGCTCTGTATTGCATGTGTTTACTTTGTGAATGGTAAGCATGTGTGTATATTTTGTCTGACTATAAAAAGGTAGATCTACAGGAATTACTCTGTCCCTGCAATAGCAACTAAAGCATGTAAGTCCTTCATATTAATTATATAAATCAATCAATATTAGTAGAGTTTCTGTCTCTCTTTTGTATCCTCAAAAAAATCTACAAAGGAATGTTTGGAATGGAGCTGTGGAGACATGGTTCTGTAGAAACTGCAGTTGGAGGACAGAGAGGTTGACACCCTTTTAGCTGCTGTGATGCAAGTGGGACTAGATGACTGCATTCCTCCACAGTGTTCTTCCCTCAAGTGTTTACTGCAAGAGTATTTGAAACATGATCATTTGACAGTGGTGTCACCACTTGTGGTTCGACTACACCAGTGATGTCCCACATAAAACTGTTATATTGAAAGTTCTTTCCACAGTGGAGAAAACATAATTGTTGCTACCATAACATCTCCTTACACAGTATTATGGGTTTTACTAGTGTTAGGTGGCTTAAAGCCCAGATCCTCTCGAGAAATGATGGATGTTTGTTAATCACAAAGACAAAATGTGACAGGTGAGAAAACAATCTAAATATTCCTTCTTAATTATGGGGCCACAGACTCCTGAATGTACTTTCTGTGATATTTCACTCTGTGGCATTATTAACAGTGAAGCCTTAAAACATTTTGGATGAGGGCCTGTGAAGAATTGGCCGTCATAGAAAAGGGAATGGGGTCAGAGCTGCATCCAAGAGCTACACTGACCTCAGATCTGGCTGAAAAGTAAAGCAGGCTTAAATCAAAGATAAGAAGTTTAACCCTCTAGCCAGTATGAGTTCTACTCTACTCAGTAGCTGTGCAAAAGTAGTTTATGCACCGCTACCTACATGTAAACTCTGAAGTGAAAGTTTAGCAGAGTGTTTCCTGTGTTGAAAAGAAGAGTTTGAACATCTGCTAGTGAAGTGAAAACCACAAGGGAGGGTGCAGAGACTTTCAGAAATAATTCTATTTAGAAATTTCTATTTAGATTTTCCTTTGTAATTTATCAAAGTTATGATCATTGACGTAACAATGTAGAAGACCTAGAATGACCCACTGTGCAATTTGTTCCTCTAATTTGTAAAGCAATTTTGGATTGTAACTGATATTCAAACATAGTTCACAAACTTCAGGAAGCAGTGTAGATTCTGGGATTCTGGACGCGTTGTGGAATCTTAATCGTGTCCGTGTGTGTATAAGATGCTGGGTGGGAATGTTCAGTGGGAGGGAGAGAACGCAGAAAATATGTCTCATTAAACACCAGACTATTTATTTAAGCTGTGTGTGTGTGTCTCAGTCAGTCCACTGAGTACAGTATATTATAGGGAGTGGGTGGGGTATCCATTTTTTATAGAAATTGTACTAAAAGTCATAACTAATCTTTTATCATTGTAAATTTTATAGTGGCAGCTATTTTGGTTGGTCCTCAATTCTGCAAAGTGATTGTTTGATTGTGTTTGACTTTAGGGTGAAAATGAGGACAAAGGCTTGAGGTTCAGCAGTTGTGTTGGTTAAAGTTAAAGGTGAGGAATTACGTGTCAATGAGGGTCCTCACAACAAGTATAGAAGTAAAAATGTATTTGTACAGTTGAGTACCCGGGAGCAAATCCAAAAATGGGTCACAGAGCAAGAGCGACGGTGAGGACAAGAGTGAGACAGGGATGATTTTTGCACCAGTGGTTTGCCCTCAGGGATGGCATCCGACTAAAACTATTTATTTCTACTGTTTGATAGAAATTAAATAGTTTTGTTTCCTTAGCACACATTGAAACATAACTGCTTTTCTCAAGAGTAGCATCTATTTTCAAAAAAACATCTTATTCAAATTCTTGCTGTTATGCTCAAGATTTCAATATTTATGACTAGTAGTTGCTGCTTGCGTGGTTTTTTCTGCCACATGGTAGACACATAGGAGGCCGTGTCATAAGAGTCAGACAGAAAATTACTGTTGCAGATGAAACACAAGATGGAAGTGGTTCCTTTCTTTGCATTGGACCTTTTCCTAGAGACGATCCTTATTAATAGAAAGAGCAGAAGAGCTTTACTTTTATTATCTTCTTCTAGATCTTAACAAATGGAGGGAAGCAAAAGGTACTGATAACAGTAGACAGATGCCCTCTGGGCCTTTGCCAGACTGAGGACATGGAGAGTGGGTGACATCACCTGTGGTTGACGTAGCGCTGCCATTAACACAAATAGCCTTTTGGTTGCCAGACTGAATGTGTCACTGAAATATATTCTGATGCATGCTGCAACTTTGCTCAAGGAGAGTAAATGTTTTATTTGCCTCCTTAATCTCACTGATTGGAAGTGACAGGGAGGTGAAGGTTGAAGTAAGTGGGGGCCTGTAACTTCACCCATAATTCATATGAATTAGTCTTTGTTAGAGTTGGAAAGATTTGAGGTATAAAAATCTTAGCTCTACCACTGAGCTACATCCCCTTCTATAATAACAGACTAAGACCTTACCTCCAGATTTTCACAGCACACCTAACTCACACAGATGAATACACTTTCAGAGGTTTGATGGTACAAAGAATCACCTTGATTACAAAAGAGAATATTTTTAATTTGACTCCCTCTTTCCTCTCCAAATGCGTGAGCTTATTCTCACGTTTCTGTTTCTTCAATAGTTTAGCTCTGAGGAAAAGATAATTCTCACGGACTCACTTAGTGTTAGCTGTGCTACAGTCAGTCAGAGAGTATGCAAGACTGGAGATGCTGGGGATTGATCCCAGGACCTCATACATGCGAAGCATGCGCTCTTCCACTGAGCTACATCCCCATTGATAATATCAAAATATGAGCCCAATTCCAGATATTCACATATTCACAGCACACTTCACTCATACAGATGATTCAACTTTCAGAGGTTTGACTGTCCAAAGAATAATCACAAAAATTATATTTTACATTTGACTCCCCCTTTTCTCTCCAAATGCATGAGCTTATGCTCACACATTTCAGGTTAGCTCTAAACAGTCAGATGGATGTCTCATCTCTAATGCTTTAATGGAAAATGCAAAATTGAAAAATGCAATATAAACTCAAAACGTAAACTTGCATATCTTTCTCTTTGACTGGCAAAAAAACTTGTTTGATCTATCACTGTCACCATTATTTCATGTTAGTACTATCTGGGAGTGAAATGAGGATAGGCTTTATGTTTCAGTAATTTTTAATTTGTATCAATTATATATATATATATTATGTATTTACCATATGGTTAATAACATTAAATCGATTTTCTCTTCCTTGCAGTAAAGTACTATTATGTGTTGCACAGACTTTACCAGTTGAGCTGCCTCATGATGTATCAAAAATTTCAAATAATCTTAGAGGTTACACAGTTTTTTCCCTATAAATAGCTCATCACTTAGTGTTGTCTCAAACATTGTGACACATGTGAGATCCAAGACAATGATGCTGGGCATCTGCCAGCTGAAAGTAAGGAGCAGGGAATGTGATGGATGAATTGGATCCATCTTACATTTTGCAGGCCAAAAGGAAGTTCCTGCCAGTCTTAGCAGTAATACTTTCCTCCCTCCAGACTGGAGAAATATGAATATGTCCAGCTAACTGAGCCTCTCCATCTGCTGCTGCTGCTGCTGTGTGTTTGTGGCGTGAATTAACTACAAAGAGACAGAGCCTGTATCTCTGTGTCCATATTGAGGTTATGGTGTGCGTGTTCAATCTGTTGCACAAAGAAAAGCTAATCCATCAGCGTCTGATCATGCTTAATTTCCAAATCATTGTTTAAAGTCTTGTTACCCTGAGTGTCTTTTTCTAAACATCCATCACACACATTTGGGAAACATATGAACATGTTGAATTAAAAATATGACTGGGGCAGAGACGTCTCACACAAGTGACAACTACAAAAGCCGCAAAGCATCCACAAAGCAACAACACTAACGCTGACTACCGACCAGACAACTTATATTTACATATATTTTTCCAGTCGGAATCATCAGTTTAAGAAACATCTCTTTTGGGTCTATGACATGTAATCTTTGCAAAGTCATCGCATGCACCTTGGACGCCCATTGAGACAGACAAGCTATGCAGACACACTCACACACGCACACACAGACAGTAGTACTTTATCACTGATAGCTGAAGCAGCCGGCATGATAAATCACTTCTATCAAGAAGGGCATGTATCTGCAAGACTTCGCTACCGCGGCTTTATCCCAGATGTCTCTGAATATGCAACATGGCAGTGCTCTTATCCAAGATATTTTTGGTGTAATTCCTGGCTAGTGGGAGGAGGTGGATACACATCATCCATCTGTATATGCAGTATATGACCTTATTCTGTGACCCACATAGATTTCAGTCAATCATTAAACAGCTTTTAAATATTCAGGAAGTATTTGTTACCTGTGGATGTCTCTCTCCAAAGCTTCTACAATAGATTCAGCTTTAGTATCCCATAAGAAAAATGATTACAATTACAAGTTCAATGACTGTGCTTTGATTTGCTCAGTCATTTTCATCTTCTGTTCAGTCACAGCAGATCTAAAGCCTGCTGATCATAGCAGGTGTTTTCAATTTGTCCTCTCAGAAAATTTAAAGAGGACAATTATTAAAACTCATGGAGATGCTGGGGATTGATCCCAGGACCTCATACATGCAAAGCATGCGCTCTCCCACTGAGCTACATCCCCTTCAATTCCTAGTTTCAGTGTGTGGTCTCTTACAATGTCTCTTACAATTGTACAGATACAATTCATGTATTCTTTTTCCTGATTGAGGCTTGAGGTTCGTTCAAGTGATGCACGGTGTATGGGATCCTTTGGTTTTTCTTCTTATGTTAAGAGATTTGAACATGACACTTATGATGTGAGAGATTGTCACACAACCTGTTTTTTTTGTCATTGACGTTGTTTTTGTAACGTCCCACAGCCACCCCTTCTTTAGCAGTGATATGCCAGATGTGCTTTATTGCACCTGTGTTGCCATTATTCTAACAGTAGTCAGGGATGGTGGCGCCAAACTTCATGTCCACTCTGCATTTTCAAATTGAAACCTCACATTGGGCTTTACCAACATTAGGGTTAGTGTGTTACATGCAAATGCACTTTAAGCATATATGCATTATAGTCTTTTCATCTGCATGTTGTTCTGGAAAAGTATATTTTCTACATTCCTGATCCACAAACCATGATATTTTTAGTACAGTATGTGAATCCCTTTTGCATGCTGCTGTGTTTTAATTTTTTTTATTTTCAGCTGTTTTAAATCTGTATGCACATAACTGTGCTTGTGTGTTCGTGTCTTTTTAACCATTTTATCTTTTAGTCAGAATTATACAATAACGTGTGCTTTTCTATAAATCCATGTGGCGCATGCTTCTCAAAAATCCCTTCCTCGTCATCGCATATATCACAAATTCTTCACATCACTTCTCATCTTTGTTGAGGTGTTTATTTTCTTTGAATACCTAGTTTGCAAATGCCTCTCAAAGTGACAATGTAGTTGATCCATCCGCATATATTTATCCCCTAAATCCTACTTTCAAGTGACAGTGTTTATTTTGCTTGTGAGATTTCTTGTAGCAGTTGTGTATTATTCCTACATTGATTTATTCTCCATCCATCCACCCATCTGTCTCACATCATTAAGCTCCTTCATTGCTTCGGTTTAGCTCTGAGCTCCGAGGTAAACATTTTCTCACACACAGTCAGCCCAGGAGACCTTATTTGTGAGCACTGAAACACATTCTTAAATGTATCTTACTCGCAAAGTGATTTTATTGTCATCAGTCAATAAAAACTAAAGACGCCTCAGTGCATAACAAAGTTGCTGGGGATTAATCTCAGGAAAAGGAGAGTGGGTGAGGTCACCTGCTGCTGAAATAGTGTTGACATTAACGTTAATGGCCTTTTGGTTTCCAGAGTGCGTCTCTCTTCCTTATTAGTCAGTGAAATATTGCCTGATTTGTGTTTTAATTTGGCTCCGGGAGAGTGTCGCCAAACGGCGAGACAAGCCTTCATCAGTCACAGTTGCAAAGATTCAAAGGAGAATACAGTGATAAAGTTGACAGTTTAATTTGGTTATTGTTCAGGTTTAGTCTACGGAAATCTCAATTTCATATTATCAGTTGGAGATTGAACCAAGGACCTCATACATGTGCAGCACACATTCACACTTAGCTACATCCCCTACAGTTAATCATAATATTATACTGATCGTAGATGTTCAGCCCACACCTCTATACAGCTGAAATACATTTTAGTGATGCAATAATGGGGTCAGACTACAATCAATAACAAATAAACTTATTTATTTTTACTCAGAACTTTATAGCGTCACTCTGCATAGACTAAGTTTAAACATGTCTCTTTCTTTACTTATTCCATCTCTGAGCTAAACATTGTTTCCTCACACACAGTTTTCAGCTCTACTACCAATAGCAAGCAATTGCATAACACCAACTGGAGATGCTGGGGATTGAACCCAGGACCTCATACATGCGAAGCACGCGCTCTACCACTGAGCTACATCCCCTTCTTTTATGCAGCCTGGTCTTCAAAAATCCAAATTCAAATCCAAAACTTAGATGTCTTTATCCTGAACTGGCCAAAAAACTACATTGTTAGATCTATCGTTTCATATCGCACAGAAGTACTTTTGTGAATGAATTAGAGGATGACGATGATGCAGATCCCTTTTATTAGAATATTGTGAATGAATGTGTTGGTAATGTAACATAACAAGTATTCAAATTTCATAAAATCACATAACTGGTTTTGTAACTGGGATGTCTGAGCTACAGGTCTGAGATATCATCAGTGATTCAGTGATATGTCATTTCTTGCTAATGAACATTTAAGATCCTGTTTGACTGAGTACAAACATGTCACAGACGAGTGACTCAACAGTTTTTTTTATTGCACCTTTTCTCCATTGTGTGTGTGTGTGTGTGTGTGTGTGTGTGTGTGTGTGTAGGGGTTGAGGTGGGTGAGGGGGGTTCCCATATAATCTTCACTCTTCTTTTAATCTTACCCTCCTTCACAGGAGCTGCCACGCTCCATCAAAGCGGAACGGAGAGATGAGGGGACTTTCTCTCCTTTCCATCTCTTCTCTCTGCACTTCTTTAATTACTCCTTTTCTTTCCCCTTTACCTCACTCTTCCTCTTTTGCTATGTCTCTGCTATGTTTTTGTCTCTGACTCTCTCTTGCTCTCTCTCTCTTCCCTGGTATTCTGCATGCTTCCCATTTCCTGTCTGCTTTTATCTCGCTGTATCTCTTTTGCATTATCATAGATATATGATGTATTAACCTAGATTTATTCTCTTCCTCTGCCCTAATCACTTTGGATTTTTCAAGAAGTGGGTCTGCTTACATTAAAACCAGGCACCATTCATTTCATTCCGTTTTATAGCTGTGTATGAAGGGCAAAGAAATTAGTTTTTGTAGCCAAATCTCCAAAACATGCACTTCAAACATTAAATGAAGTATTATGTTAAACAGCCTTAAACAGGGTTGTGGTATTTCAGCATGTAAATGATACAAAGATGACTTAAACATAACTAAACAATACTTTCTGTGTACACTGAAGGAAGCCTGTTTTCACCCTAGATCATGTCACAACTGAATATCTACGTGTTGCCAAGACTGTGGGTGTTCTGCATTGTGTAATCATATTAACTGTTACACTGCCTGCGGTGTGTGTTGTGTATCATCTGTGTGACTGCCACCCTGAACACGTAACACTCTTTTTGTTACCGCGTTGTCATTCTCCTCATTTGCCTCCTCCGGAACCCTTAAGCCATTCCCACACCCCACACGGCCACACTTGGATCAGCAAACATCTCACAAAAACCCGTCTTGAATCGCAGGAATAATGACTCTGAAAATGTTTCGCCCCTTGAGAGGAGGATTATATTCCACTGGCCTACAGCCCAGAATTTTAAAAGGGTAAACCAAGTCTTCATCCTGAGGGCTCAGAATGAGACTTATTTCACGTACTGCTTTACAATAATAATGTGAAGCTTCCATCGCTCCCCAGAGGCATCTTCTCTACTCAGTTGTCATCCTCTTTACAAGGATTTAAGACGAACAGAGCAAAGACGTTGTAGCTTTTTTAAAGATGGTCCGACAGAGCAAATCCTTGTGAATGTGGTTGTATTAACTGTGGTCCTCTGGATGGTGAAGGGTACTGTAGTGTCCCTGAAACTTACTTTACCCCAAATGAGACAAAAGCCTTAAACTGCTCAGCCTTAAAAAAAGGATTTATACACTCATACACTCGGGGCTCCAAATAGCATTTCAATGAGGACCGAGTTACAGAGAAAACAAATGAGAATGAGTGAGTCAGAATAAAATTAGATATATTGTGAACTGAAGGAATAGATTTTGGTGCTTAAACCCTGGCAGGAAGTAGAGCATGATGTAAGCAGTCAAATGAATTAGGTGCTTAAGATATAAAGGAGACTTTCTCCTGGACACTGGTGGTGATGATGAGCAATAGAGGAGGATGCTGGGATGTCTTATGAAGGCATCTAATTGGCCAATTTGAAGGGAGCTGGGTGAGTGTTCAGAGTTGAGGTGATGCAGGGGTGGAGCTGGGTCACCCCTGACAGCTGAATGACACACGTGTTCCCTGTGTTTATGCTGAGTTGAGCTAACGGAACACTGGCTGTAGCTTTAGACAAATATTCAACTGACAAATAAGAGATTATGATATGATCTTTCACACAGGGACAAGATCACCAATCTCACCACTACGCAAAAACGCATGTAGAGGTTTATCTGAAGAGTTTGACAAATCATGTAGAAATGTTCCAAAGTTACTGTCCTTTCAGTATAAAATGTTCTCTTATTGTTACTATTCTTCTGCTGCAGCTCATCAGGGAAACACTGTCTGGTGTTTTTCAGAAGTTGTACAAGTGTACATTGGCAACTGTCTGCTTTTATTTCATTATTTGTACAGATTCAGAAACTTGAAAGTCCTCCCAGTTTTTCTATCTATTATCTACACCGCTTATCCTTTTTAGGTTGTCATGACAAATTGCATTTAGGGTAACCCTGGAAGTACTAAGGGGTTTATTGAAATTATTGTTGGTATTTGTGATTTTCTCAGTGCATAGGTCTTGTGCAGCTGACTCCAGTTGGAACTAAATTCCCTTAGGATGTTAATAAACACCATTCCGACATTTTTGTGGAATTAGTTCTGTGTAAAAACTATTTTCCACTCTCCCTCCGACTTTTCCTCCTCAGCTACAATTTCAACCACACACCTGCAGCTGCTCAACCCAGGGTCACCTTCTCCCGCTTAGTCTCTTCCTCTGTCTCTTTCAGCCAGTTTATTTTCAGTCACAGTCAGCTAGTTCAGTTTAGCGTGTGGTTATAATAAATGTGGTTAGGAGGAAACCCCACCCAGACCTGCAGATACACACAACCACAGCTGCTCCAAAACGTTCACACAGAGAGGAGGAACACTGCTCACACGGATTAAAATTAAATATTTCCTCTCTTTGTCATTGTTTTATTTGTGGATAAATATGGATTAACATGACTGACAGTATGGATGCATGAAAATGAGGAGTGCATGTTTTTCATATTGCTGCCCACACACTGTGCCAAGGTCGGGCTGTTCACACCTCTGTGTGACGATCGCAGAGCAGCAGGTGATCGGACAGAAGGAGACTGAAATCACTCTTCACACCAGGATATAAGCTATTAGTCCCACATTTTTTTCCTGCTTCATGAGCACGACTTTACTCGTCTATAACCCAGCATTTCATCTTATTAGTCTTATTATGAGTCTTTAGATCTGTACTGTAACCTGATAAAACTTGGGGAGCATAGTTAATACCTCAGGGTAATAGGATGAGGTGTCGTACCTTTTCCTGGTTGAATCTTGCAGTAAGAGAGGTTTCGTGATCCCAGGTTTTTCTTCGTTGTCCTGTTAAGAACAACAGATGGTTAGTAAAGAGAAAGGAGCAAGAGCAAGGTAGGTGGACAGAGAAAGAAGTAAAAGAAAACCGTGAAACTCCTCTGAGTAGTTCACAGCTATTAAACACCCCTGCCTACCTGCCTCTGTCTGCTGCGAATATCAATCATACCCCTCTTCTACCTTCATCACCTTTCTCTCCAAAGGAAAAAGTTGGAAATTGTACCTGAAATTGAAGGAAGGCCCAGAGGTCAAACAGCAACTGCATTGTTGAGGCCGTGACCAGTTCCTCCATAGTTATCTACCCGCCCAGCTGCCATCTTGTCAAGAGTAGCAAATTTTAAAAAAAACCTATAGGTGATTAAATACTGTATATTAGTATCAATAACACACTCATGAACATTTCTAGGGACTATGGAGGTCCCAGGCACAAGGGTCAATCTTCAATCTTCAAATTCTTCTTCTTAGAATCAACATCGAAATCCAAATGCACACATAAATTAGAGTGAAAACATAAAGTGTCTCCTTTCCTCTCCTGTAACCCTCTCTTCTCCTCTGAACCTCCTTGAGCACAGTCTGCAGAGCTCCTCTCATCCTCTGTCCTCTTGTCCTTTTTCAAGTGCTTCAAAAAGAGTCACCAGCTGCCACCCTCTCTGAGCCTCTGTGTCCTTCTCCATATGTCATCCACCCCTGTTTCCACATTCTGCTTGAAAACAAGCAGTTGATCTCCTGATGTCCCTTTGCTCTATATCTGCTGGCCATGTTCATTATATATGATTTATTTGAATTAACATGGTGGCAGCTCCTGCTTGCAACAGATTTGTGGTAATTTAGGGGAAACGTCGTATAAGCACCACAAATTGAAAGCAGGAACATGGAGGAATGTGTTGATGAATTTATTTTCAATTTTCCATCCATTCTTCTTTTTGCACAAATATAGAATAAAATCCACTGCCTTTGAAGAATGCCCACTTTTTTTTACCTTCTCATAACCTCTGCTCTCTCTTTCTGTTCGTCCTCCATAGTAATTACAGCCAGATAACTGTGTAGTCCTCCTCTTGTCCTTTTCAAAAGTGTCCGTCTGCTTTGATTGTCTCCATGACCGCATGCCTCTAACACAAGTGACTGCGAGGCAATTAGGTCACACAGCCGCTGGTGTGATGAGTGCCTGTGTTTCAGACCAGATGATCAATGTCCTATTTGTCACAGTCCAAAACTACATCAATGAGCTATTCATCATTAATGCTCACACAGACACACTCACAGACAGAGACAGAGTGTGTGTTGACAGTGTCGCTCTCTGTAAAGGAGATATGGATGTCAGAGGGGAATTCCACACGCAGACAGTCATCTGTGCTAACTTCAGGTTTATTCACAATCTGTGAAGTTTGTCCCAGGGCCATGTATAAAGTTGATCACAGTATTGCCTCATCTGCGCATTAAATTGACACCAAGTAGCAGAATTGTTGTTTGTGTTACATAAGCAGAGTTACTTTGTGAATTAATGAATCATTTTTTGAAAATACATTTGTCAGACATAGGAAGGGATTCTACATTTGACAGAGTAGCGTATCAGTTATTTGGTGAAACATGAGCATATGGGTAAAGAATAGATCAACAGTACAAGGCCACCATAATCAGTGGAACTGATTGAAACCTACAGAAATAGAATCCAAGTTGTAATAAACTGGAATTGCAGTTTAATGAGGGACATACTTGGAATCGCCCTCTGTTTTGAAGTGTCTCATTTACTTTCAGATTTAATGCAGTTGTTTTGTCTTTGTCATCTGACCTCATTAGAGATGTTATGTAAGTAAAATGAATGAAAAATGCATATTTTCTACGTGATGTTCTTAGAAATAGATGAATATGCTTTAAAAAGAACAGAGCTTGAATTTTATAATCATAACGCAACAAATGAACTAAAACAGAACAAAGAGCACCAAGCTATTGACAGACTTCAAAGTAGCCCTCCATTAGTGGGATCTTTCTGGAATTAGACGATGTAATGGACAGAGGCTTTTACAGGGATTTCCACCATTACACAGCACTGTTTCCATTATCTGCATCTGCTCGAGCTGATCCATATCGAAATGAATGAGTGAGCACAGGATTGTAGTGCAGTGCTCCACTTCCTGTTCTAGTCATGCATTAGCTAACAGTGTCACTGGTTTCCCCACCCAAGCTAATGTTACACTGGTCGATGGACATGAGGAGGATGCACTCGTCCTAATGTAAAGGAAATATTACTGGGTGTGGGCCGGCAAGGTGGGACAGAGAGACTAAAGGCAAAAGAAATAATAGAGATGGACATTGGGTCCATCTTTATATACAGTCCTTGGTTCCCCCTTGTATTTCTGTCATTTTTCCCAAAAACTTATTCAAGTTTTACACACAACATAGTTATCTTGTTCCAATTTGTTATTATCTTGTGGCCATGAATTATGTTTTTTTCTCAAATGTCACCAGGGGGCTCTGTAATTTGAATACAAGCCATGTGAATTGTTGAAAATTAACAGCCCTACCCTCCTGACAAAGCTGTTAACTAAGCCACCTCCTCTGAACGCTATCACATCAGGCATGTATTTAACAAAAAGAACACATGCCTCTCCAGGGAAATTATAGCTGAAGTGAAGTCATTACATTTTCCTCTAATCAAATAGTGTTTCAAGGGTATTTGTCAGTGTCTGGAGGTGAATCACAAATGTTTTTGCCCTTTCGCAAATCTCAACATTTGTGTCTCAACTGTGCATCAACATATGGAAACATAACCGAATCATCTGGATGGGAAAAGGTTTCAGATGGTTAGACGGTTAGACTGGAGCCTGAAGATAGATGCTAATGTACAATTAGACAAGACGTTGGCAGCTATTTTCTATATGACTGTTACCAGAAATGTGATGACTCAGTTCCTGCAGTTAAAATTCTAACTAAGTGTTTCAACAGATACTGTGAAGAAACCCAAAAACAACAAGTGGGTTGTCTTTGTTGATACAAGCCTGTCTTTTATTTGATGACTTGATAGTAGAATTGAAAGTTGCAGAAATTTAAATCTATGATTGATAGCCATTTAGCTGTATCTTCTATATGTATGCGTTTTTCTTGATTTTACAAATTAACTGTGTCTTTTTCGAGACAATTTCAAGCCCTCTCAAAATGTTATAGAAAGAAAGAAAGCAAACTGATCCGGATCTACACCAAAGTCAATGGGTAGTTCCCTGACCTATGTGTCATCCATCCACAAAATAATAAGTAATCCAGTAGTTTTTGCATCATCTTGCTAAATTACAAACAAGCAAGCAAACAAGTGCTAGTGAAAACATAAATCCATGGCTCATTAAGTTAGCAATTAATCTAAAAGCTAAAATAGTCAAAATGTTGAGAATAAAGTCAAAATAATACATTCAGCATTTTGTTGATAACGTTGAAATGCAGAGGATAAAGTCAACGCCTCTGGTCCATCAAATCCAGTTAGAGCAGCTGCCAGTGTTCCATCTTTCCACGCACGTGTGGTTTCTCCTTCTGAACAGACAGTTTCCAGCACAATCATCTTCACACTCTGAATGCTTTATTCTCAAAATTCATCCTAAGAAGACATCTTTCACATCCATGCACATACATTCACGTGTGTTCACTGAGAAATTGAACCTGTAATCCTCATGTTTGACTCCACCATTAGATTATGTCATTGTAAATTTACAACACTCGCACCACACAGGAGCACACTCACTTAATGAGATTCCCTGCGACTGTGCTTCCTTACCTCAGCATGAGTGTCACTTCTTATCTTCTCTCATACACACATGCACACACACACACACACATGCAGGACATGTTAATGAGATTCAGGCAAGCTCTTAGACTTTTAGATGAGAGGGCTCAGTTACATGGTCTGCCTCATAATTTAATAGATTCTTAATCTTCCACACAGACAGGGCAAAGAGAACAGGAACATCTGGGAAGGGAGGGATGATAAAGCGTAATTGATTATTTTTTTCGTATATTTTTCGTACAGTCAACACACACTTCATGAACTCCGCAAAGATCGAGAGAGAGAGACGGGAGGATTTAGCAACGTAAACAAATCCTTCATGAATGCAGATAAGGCTGCTGGAGGGAGACGGACAGCATCATTACCTCAGTTCACATCAGGGTTAACTGCTCTCACCTATATTCCACTCGGCTGGTAACGTATTTCTCTGTGGAATATATAGATATTGACACTCACACACACACACACACACACACACACACACACACACTCATAACTGTCTGGGTGGTTTTATGCTGCTGTGAGAAGATTTCTTTCCTTTTTTCCTGTTTATCTCTTACAAACACACACACACACACACTTCTTCCATCTTAAGGAGGACTTAAATTGGCATAATACATACGCCTCATCCCAATCTAAATTTAAAAGCAAGTTGGTACACAAACACATGCACACACCACACACACACACACACAGAGTTTTCTAATTACAAGTATTTCCAACAGTGTGATTCATCCCTCACCCACCACTCCCATCCCTCTCCTTGGCTATCTTATCTCATCGTCCTCTTCTCCTGTGCTCTCCTGCCTTCTCTTTCTGTAATTTATACTTTCTTCCCCTCTTTACTCTAACAACTTCCATAATTCTGCCCCCCCTCCCTCTCTCACTCGCTCTGTTTCCTGCTTTCTCCATTCCTATTCCCCAGACAGACATTATTGGAGCGAGTGGGTATCGATTTGCCACAACCCTTTTTCCTCCATCTCTGACCATCTCTAGTAGTTTTCTCTTTATCTCTCCCATCACCATTTCCAGAACACATCCTCCCTCTTACTCTTTCAGTGGTACATTCTGTCTCTCTCTAATTATTTTTGTATTAGTGTGATTTTTATCCTCCTTGTTCTAGATCCACTAGTTTTCTCTGCAGTCATTTTGCATTTTTCCTGCAGGATCATAACTGTGCTGATACCCGTATACAGAAGAATACATGTCTTGTTATAGTTCTGAGCCTAAGATTTAAAGAATGCCTACTAGTTCTTTAATCCACAGTTCACTTAGCAAGAGCAGTGCAGCATGTGTCACGGTTCAGAGCAAAGCATCTTGACTTTACAGCTTTTTTTGGACACATAAAGGGGAACTTGTAAAGCAAAAGTGCTATTACTTCACGCTTTGTTACCCTCTTAATCTGCTGTCTCTCTCTCTCTCAGCCTTCATCCTTCACGCAGCAAGGATCAGACCACAAACAACCTTCAGTTAACATAATTCTTTCTCCTCAGATCAAGTTCTTATTCCTAGATGAAGCACTTTTTTTTTACTTTTGCCCAGAATCAAAAATTCAGTTCTGCATCTCCCTTTGATGGATAAAAAGTAGCATTGACATATTTTATTGTAGTTATTGCAGTTATGTAGTTAATTGTATTATTTCTAGTTCTCTACTGGGATGTTTTAAATAATCATCCTCCCTCACTCATCTCCCTTTATCTCGGCCTCTCCCCTGTCTGTACCTCCCCTCACCCGCTACAGTGCCTCCTGCTAATCTCCTCTCCCTTTAGTCCCATTAGTTATCTCCTGATGGGTCATTAACTATTAAACACCAGATAGAGGGAAAAGGAGGAGAGGGCCACTCTATAAGGTTTGTGTCTCGTTTGCAATAATAAATGGACACAGAGGGAGAGCAGGAGAGGAGGTGGGTGGGGCAGGTCTTTTTTTTCTCTTTGTAATGATAAGTGGAAATCAGGAGAAAAAGGAGCCAGAGAGCAGGAACAGTTCAGTGTGTCCTCTGAGATAACGCAAAGAAAAAAAGATGGAGACATCAATTTACTATAATAAACCAAAGAAGAGCAATTATCAGGCTGCGTCTTGTGTCTTCATCCAAACTGCACTCCTGCTTTTTCCCCTTCAGCAAATCAACACCAGGCATTTTCATCCAAAGCTTAAAAAGGACTTTGGATAAAGCCTCAGATTTCATCAAGTTCAGAGTCTTCAGTCACTGTTTTTTGAATTTATTATATGTTGCTTCCATCTAGTGGTCACAGAGGGAAATTGTTTAAAAGTTCATTTTCCCCAGGAATGTCCTTAAGAGTAGAGAAGATGTTAAACTTTAGCTAAATCATTTAAAGAAACTAATTTGAAACCTCGTCTTTTTTTAAAGTCTACCTTCACCTGCATATTTATGCATCCCTGTGTCTGTCTGTAGAGTGTCTGATGTTGGGGACGGAGGTCGACCTGCAGCGAGTGGAAAACAGCGTGTTCGCCGTGGAGAGTGTGTTGAAATCATGGCTTCAGGAGCAGGGAGGTGACAGAGAGCACCTCCACCTCCTGCTGCCGAGCCCCATGGACAGTCCCATCCCAGGTTAGATACAACGCTCACAAACACACACACACACACACAGGAATATATTTTGGGCATGATGCAATGAAAATATACAGTTTACTAATACACAGTTTAAATGGGACAATATATGTGACAAATGTTTTCCCATTGTAGAAAGAATATCAAAACTGGTGCTAAAACCAAGATTTTTTTTCTGCATATTATATCCTGCACTTATGTAATTTGTCCCTTGCGTAGTGTGTGTGAAGTGTGACATGCAGGAGCGTCTGATAAGCCCTGCACTCATCCCCCTGACCCCCAACTTGGGAGTAAAGACAGAGAGTGTTCGGGACTTCCAGTCTGTCGCCAAGGGCCCGGCCAGTCAGAGCCCACCGCCACAGAGACTGAAAATAATCAAGTAAGACGTCAGGCAGCAACTGACAAGCAAATCTCAGATCTGTCCCATTCAGCAGGAGCCAATCAGGAGCTGTACCACTAACACTGGTTATGGTAAATGATCCTCAGGTACTCAGTGATGGTTAGAAGTTCTTAGATTACAGCTTGGAGCTTAGCAAGTTAGTAGCTCTGTCATATAACTGGGGACTGATCCACATGAAAAAGGCCAAATGCAGCAGAAGTCAAAGTGTCAGAAACCAAACTGTCAATTCTCAACTGCTGAAACAAGTCAGACATTAGTGTTTAACATGCTGAGGAATAAATATACGCCTGCACACTGGTGAACAACAACCTAAACAACCACATTTCTCACTTCCTCTGCAAACCCCACAAAGATCCCAATCAGACCTAATCAGTGTTAACACCCAGGGTGAAAAAGCAGCACATGACACTGAATAATAGAGGAGAGGAGTGATATTCAAAGACTGATAATACAAGCCCACACACACACACACACACACACACACACACACACACACACACACACACACACACACACACACACACACACACTGCCTCACTAATAACTGAAAGCAGATACGCAGGCCTAAACCAGCTCAACGGTTTCTTTTTCTTCCCTGATTTGCATTGGTTTTACATTTCCAGGAGCTGCTGTAAGATGTTTTTTGTGACTGTGTGTGTGTTTTGCATACAGGTCAATATCAGAGTTACTGTGTGTGTATGTGTGTGTGTGTGTGTGTGTGTGTGCTTTGCATACTAACAATGGTTTGCAGCAGTGACATTCAAATGAAGCTGGATGATGGTCACACTTTACCTCAGCAGGGATGATGTCATCCTGTTCCTCTGCTGTATTCTGCTGAAACACATCTCAGGACCTAGATGAAAAAAAACTTGGTTTTCATGACTGATCTGTACATAAATGTTTCAGTTATGAAGTCGGAGACACACCAGTCTTTCATTTTGTACAGTTTGGTAAGTGTACAAAATGAAAGTTCCTTATAAAGAAGTGTGTGTGTGTGTGTGTTACAGGGTTCTGCGTGCAGAAGGAGTGTGTGAGAGTGTGTTATACGGCCTGCCGTTGGTGATCCGTCCCACCACCTGCTGGCAGCTGGACTGGGAAGAGATGGAGTCCAACCACAACTTGTTCCACGCACTCTGCTGCACACTCAGGGTGTGTGACTCACAATTTGGACATTGACAGAATGCCTCAAAATGAACTTATGAAACATCTGACAACAACAAAACTTATGGATCTCACTTGACTGTCTAAGCTGAGACCACACTGTTTCTGTTACAGCTCCACATATTCATATCTTGGACTGTTTAGATAATTCCAGGATGTTCTATCTCATTCTGCCAATCTGTGTGTGTTTGCATTACAGAAACCAGCTTGTAGGCTTTAGAATAGATTGGTATTAATCATATTTGTTTAGTGGGGTGGAGGTAAGAGGAACTTGAAGAGCAAACATCAGAGAGGGCAGGAAGCTGCAGAAAGAATATCTAATAAGGAATAAGTTAAGTCTCACAGTCTGTGTTGGCAGGTAAGAAGAAACTCAGGTTAGTCCAAAACTCAGGAAGCGAAACAAGGTGAAACACCAGGGAACAGCAGAAACAAAGGGAGCACAGGCTCACCACACACGGTAGACAGGGATAATAGGGCACAGGTGAAACACATTAAACAAAAACAGGGAGTAAAACCAGCAAAAGACACACATGGCAAGAGACTTCAAAGTAAAACAGGAAGTAACAGAAAAACAACTTAAATGACCGACTCAAAAACTGCAAAAGTCTTGTAAAATCAAAACTAAGCGAGAATGAGACTCAGTAGAGGGCATGCATCCACCAAGGCCCAACAGACCCCTTATGACACCACATTTAACTAGATAATATCAGTAAACATGGCTGATTGATACTCAGAGAAACGAAAAACTCACAATGTTAAAGAAAAATGACAATGCCAAAATTTAAAGGGTTCTTCATTGGATCATGCCCCATCTCCAAACACAAGTTCATTCAAACTGGTACAGTTGTAGTCCTGGTAAAATCAAACCAAACCAACAAACTCACATTCATTTTGTGACATATTCTATTTTTCAGAGTCGTGATTTCTTCCTGCTGCTGCAGGTGGAGCCTGCCCAGAGGTCTACAGCTGAAAGCTCAGGTCAGTGTGTGCGTGTGTGTGTGTGTGTGTGTGTGTGTGTGTGTGTGTGTGTGCGTGTGTATGCACTCATCTGTATGTTTGTGTGTACACAGGTGTGTATTCTCACTATGTCCTCCAGCCGTCCCCGTCTCTCACCCTCCTTCTGAAGCCTGTGGTCTCCAGAGAGCTGCTGCTGCCCTGCCATCAGCCTATCTTAACTCAGGACCCTGCACCTGATGCCATGCAGACAGTGCAGGTTAGGTTTGAACACACGGTACACACACAGACAGAAGCATTCAGAAAGTAGAAATACTATAGATCAATGTAGATCACAAATGCGTGTGCTGATACGAGGAACCACAAAAGTATCAACTTTAGAACTGTAGACATTCTGATGTGCTGGTTTGGTGGATACCTGCATGTTTTCTGTCTCTGTTGGGTGTGTCAGAGTTGTCTCACTCAGCTGGACGAGGAGTTTGTGTTCAACCCCCTCTCTCTGAGCACTAACCTCTACCAGCATCTCAAGAGCAGAGGCCTGCTCTCACAGCCGCGCTACCCATACAGGTCAGCGCCATAGACCTGTGTATAAAACATGTAAATAAAAATGGACTAAGACTGCAGGGGAAGCCAGTGCAGATACCTGAAACCTGTAGTCTCTGAGAAAATGACTGAACATTATTACACTGAGTCTCAATCACTAGTGTCATTACAGCATGATGTTCATTTTGATGATGATGACGATGATGATGATTGCTGCTTCCAGGCTCCAGCCAACAGCTGTCCTCAGAGACCAGTCGCAACCAGCAGAGGGCGCTAAACCCACAGCCGGCAGACAGCCTCGACAGGTAAACAACAGAGTTTTATGACAGTGTAAAGGTCATGTTGTGCCTCTTACATCTATGAACACAACCATTATGACATGATTAAAGACCAACGTTATATCTGAACCCGGAGCACAAATATTTTTATAAACCTCTGTCCTCCTCACTTCTCACTTCCTTGTCCACTGGATGGCAGCGCTCTCCAGATACAGTGAAGCTCTTACTGCTAATACACATACACACAAGTACAGAGTTGATCTTTATGTGAAGGATAATTTTTTTTGCTGAAGGGAAGTGATGCAGCAAACTGCTGAGGTCTGACCGTCGATGTATTTCAGGTGGTTCGACTTCTTTTCCAACCACAACTCTAACAGCATCTGTTACCTCAGTGGATGACGTGCAATGCCTCTGAAACAAGTTTAGAATCAGACACGTCTTACTTACTATTTCATTCTCCTGCATTAAAAACCCCACTGAAGTGAGTACAGTATTGACAGTAATGTTAGAATAAATTGAGAAAACAGCATTATTTTACTGCTGTAGTCAGTTGAAGGTGGAGCTAGTTTTAACTACTTTAACTGAATTCAGTTTATATATAGTTTATAGTCCAGTAGGTCCCACCAAAGGACCACAAAGCCTGTGGACTCAAACTTTTATTACCTCTGCGAAGAGGTTTATGTGTTTTATTGTTGACTCGTCTGTGTGTGAGGGGTTAGGGCAGCATTACACAAAAACTACTGGACCGATTACCATGAATCTTAATATGTTACAATATATGCATCAGCTTGGGATTTAGACCTATTTGCATTTGATGCATCTCTAACCCATCATTCTTAAAACAGATTGTTGCAGTTCATCCTTCTATGTTAGGCTCTTATGATAACATGCAAATCGTTCACGACAACAGAGAAACAGGAAATGTGTTCTCTGTTCTGCAGAAGGACACATTTTGTTCTGTTCGTTTTATCCACTGTGGTAACGCTTAGCTGCATGTATTGTTTATACAAACACTCTGTTATGTCCTTCTCTTGACTTTATCTCTCTTTTGTTCAACCTTATTTGCAGCCTCCCCCTCTTTCTCTTTCTTATCTCACTACTTCTTTACCCCTCCTCTCTCCTGCAGTATTCAATACATTAGCTATTTATCGAGTGTTTTCAGAACTTAAATGTATTGTTGTGATTTTGAAATCTAAAGGGTGTGCATTGTCTCCATTCAGCCACAAAACCAGAGTCGCCAACTGGGATCAAACAGCAAGGTCAGGGCCACTGTGGCGCCGATGCCCTCGTTCTCCCTCCACTCTTCCTCCTTCTCCTCTTCCTCCGTCCTGGGGCCTCCGTCTGCGAAGGCCTCCCGTCTGGCTCTGACACTCCTCAGCAGTAGCAGCGGCAAAAGCCACCGGGCCCCTGCTCCATCTCGACAGGAGGAAGACAATGATGACTCCATGATAATATAGTGAGAGCAACCAGAGGGTGAGTGGGCCGAGAGAGCAATACAATGACAGTGGGGGGGGGGGAGAGAGAGAGAGAGAGAGGCAGTGAATAACATTCTTAACAAGTCATTTAACATAGAAACACTTTGAAAAGCCAACATGTCAATTCAAAGGGCTTTCCAGTGAGAAACAGTGTAGCACACACGCACGCACACTCAGGCTTGTTAAAGTCACATCTAGCTTGTGTTGTAAGTGTGGTAAGAATAAATAGAGACGAAAAGAAGGTGTGAAAAGAAGCTATAACCACCAAAAGTGCAACGAGTCTATTTTCTGTGTGTGTTTTACAGCTGCCTAATTACTCAACAACTTCAAGATGGTGTCCGATTAGCCAAGTGTGTGTGGGCATGTCAGAAGGAAAGTTTCAGTTCACTGCCTTCTTTAGATTGTTTAAAACTTTTTTTAAAAAGCAGAAGAGAAAATGAAAAGAAGGGAAACAGGATGGACGATGGAAGGAAAAGACTAATAAAGAAATTACCAAAAAATCTGTGGTGTGGGGAGGTGAGAGAGATTAAAAGCTGATGCATGTATAAAAAGCACCGTCGGTATGCTGCAGCACAGCCACCAACACGCGCAGTAAAACACAAAAATCTCCAAACACAAAGAGACCAGTGACAGAAATACAACTGAGGGCGTAATAAAGCAGAAGCACAGCAGCTTTGATACTATAGCGACTTATAGACAAACACATATGCACATTCCTTTTTTCCATTTTGCCCTTAAGTCCCAGTCTGAACACAGCTTCACTGTTTTAATGAGACAGAGAAGAAAGCAGCAGACAGAGGGGCCTCTCTGCTCGCCTTCACTCCCACAGCAAGCTCTCTCTGTGGGGTTTGAAAGGCACCGGGGTGGAGGGTGGATGGAAGGAGAACAGAGAAAACTGATTTTAAACATGGTAACTTTACCATAAAGAATTTCCAGTGCGTGTGTGTGTGTTGAGGGGTTAGAGTGCATGCGGTGACACTAGTTGAATTCTGACCAATCGGTGAATATTGTTGATTCATGCTCATATGTAGATTCTGGTCATTACAAACATCCATCATCCCTTTTATTAATTTATTACTCGTCAAAGAGCGGTGTCATCCACACCCACACACACACACGCTATAGGCTTAATCAGTCTCCCGCCATTCCACCCCCACATTGAACCTTAGGGTCCATGACTTCATGACGTTGTGATGTTGCGGGACTTCCGCATTTCGCCAAATTACAACCACAACGATGCTTTTGTCTCAGAGGAGAATTCAACTGCACGTCCAAAACTACCCGCTGACATTTTACCCACTTCTCTCTCTCCGTCCTTTCCTTCCTCACTCAGTACTTCCTTGTTGGTGCTCACCAGCTGAAGATGAGTGTTTGAATCTCAAACATTTGTTCGAACAGAACCACAGCAGCTTCTTTCTCCCCGCGGCCAGAGTTCCTCCGTTTGACCCACACAGTCAGACACACTCCTCATGAAATGTCACAACTGTGAGACATTAATGGGACGTGACCTACGGCAACAAAAGTGTGATTGTTTGTGTTTGCAAATTCATTCAGAGGGGGTTCTTTAAGGTTTGTGGTGAGTCTTCGCCCCTTTTGAGCTTTTCTGTTCTTTGTGGTTTTACATGACAAACATATTTATCTCAAAGTAGATCAGTCGTGTTCCTGTTCAGCTTTCGTGTCGTCGTGTTTTTAATCTAGTTCACTGTTCTTAAAGGAAAGAACCTGGATTGAAGTAGTTTGTTCTCTCTGTTAATTCACACCAGTTGCTTAATTTGTGATTCAGCTGTTGTTTGATCTTTTTGTAAGTTCAACATATTTATATATGTATATTTATTTATTTGTTATAATCAGAGTTGTATGTATGTTAACAGTTTATGAGCTGTGGATTAATAAAAGTTGCTTCGAAACATATCTCATCCATTCACCTCCTGCCTGCAGGATGGAAACTGTCACAGATTTACAGAACTATGAAAATAGTTAAAATATAAACGAGTGTATTTATTAATAGATTACACTCTTATCTTTACAGTCATCAATAGTAATGTGTTCTGAGTCAGAAAACCACGTGTTAAAGGGCAACATTAAAGAAACCGTATAACTAGAAGGTCACTCAGTGCAGCACATACCTTACCAAGGCAGAAATTCAGAAAAACACCCAATCCTGAATCCTGCAAGAACATAAAATGTACTGGGTTCTTCCCTGATCAATTCTGCATCGTTCCACTGTGTTTTGTGCTAGTTTTTGTGTCATCATGCCAGCTAACCAACAAACAAAGAAATGCAGATGAAAATATAACCTCAGATTTTGCTCACATCAAGCTTATTTTTTCTGAAATCAATTTTTGCCAAGGAGGTTATGTTCTATTCAGTGTTTGTTAGTGTTTAAGAGCTAGCAGGACTATTAAAAAACGAGTCACTTGATTTCCCTGAAATTATGTGAACGGGCAAGATAGGTGTGTGCACTCTCCAAGCACCGTTCTACTTTATTCAGTTCTGCCAACAATTTAAAAGAGTTAAAACTTTAAAAGTTCAACACCCCACCCCTCACATCACATTTCGTCAATAAAATAATTCAACATTCATCAGAGAATCAAAGATTAGTGAAATTAGTTGATTCTGGTGCTGGGACTTGAGATTCATGTTTTAGTCAGTGTTACTTTCAGAAAAGGACACACAAAAGAGTACGCAACCAGAACCAGTCATCACTAACCACCGCACAGGAGACAGTTTGTCGCTCGAGTTCAGATTCTTTGTTTCCTGAGGGTGTAGAAATGACCTTTCACTGCACCGTTTTGTCTCATTTTGCAGACGGTGAACTCACATCAGCTGATGAACTCAGTTTTCTGTAACTATTCTCGCATGAAGTGTTTTGGATCTTTCCGACCAAACCCTTAAAATAAAGATCTTTTGTGGTCAGCGGCCTGTCTAAAAAGTGCAGTAATATTTTGTCTATGCCTCATCAGCTTCTGTATCTGAGTCGGGTTAATATTAGTGCTGGGACTTCCTGCTTGATTCGCACTGTTCCATTTCCTTCTTTGCAGAATAAAAAACCCTCTGCCAGACTCTAACTGTCTCATAAACTATAATGCACTGTCTCTTTCCTGCGATTGTCGCCACTGGACGTACACAAACAGAAAGACAGGGCAGGGACACGAGGCAGTACAAGAGTCACAGTTCAAACACAAGTTACGGGCAGAGAATAATCAACTCTCTCATAAGCTGCTGTGAGTAAGAACAGAAAGAGGAAGTGCATCTCAGTGAGGAGGAAGCGAGGAGGTGAAGTCAGGAGGCTGCAGGGACGTGAATTATCATCCCGCCGACAGAAATCCGAAAAGGTCTCGACTCCTACGCAGGTCTTAAGTCTGGATGTCTGATTTGCTTATTAGCATGTCTTTGCCACAAACTCGTGAATCACTGTGAAAACCAGTTCCTGTCACCTCATCCGCTCCAGAGGTTAACCATGAACTCGTTATTGTCCTAAAATATTTTCGAGCCACCAAACCAGGCTGGAAACAGATAAATATCCCTTTATACACACGTTCCTCTTCATAGGCATTCCCTTTATTTGCAAGAAACGGATCGAGAGTCAGTCATTTCCTTCAGGTACAACTCCGAGAGCAGAGAATGAGAGAGTGAAAGTCTTTTTTCAGACACACCAGTGAATGGGTTTGTCTACACAGAGCTAAAAATAACAGTTGGTGGTCTCTTGGGTGTCAGGGTAAGGCAGAGCTGACGAGTCGTCGTTTTCTATCAGACTGTAACGTCAGGTCTCGTATTCTTCATGTTACCATCAGACAACAGATTCAGGAAACACTGCAGCTGACAGCTGTGAATTTGTTGGGTCGCAACTTTTCGGCAGAGAAAAACCTTTTTTTTGTTTCTTTCAACCTTGCAGCTAATTTGTATTAACAAGCTAAGGACATAACATATTGTGCTATATGTCAATATGTATATTACAACAAAGTTATTAGGTGTGTGTGTGTGAGAGCAACTCAGCTTCTGACATATCTCGGATCTCAGCACACATTACGTCCAGTCCCCCTAGTTTCTTATTCATAAAGCTCTGTGATAATCCCGATTTTTTCTTTCTCAAGATGAAACATTTTTGCAGGAGAAGATGCACCTGTTTGTTTGTGTGATGTCAAGTCCTCTGTCTGTACGTCTGACGTGACCTTTAAAAAAACAGTCAGCTTCCACAAGAGACCCTGAAAAAGTCAGAAGGTGATGTCTCTGGTGTTTAACCCCTCGCTGATCCATCTCGTCTCTGCACTGTAAAACTGAAGGACTTTCCAATGACTTGACATTTCTCCAGCTCTTGGGCTCACAGAGGTGGATCTGAAACTATGAAGTGAGATATGCTTTTTCAGCATGTAGGCACAGATATTAATACCGAGCACACACACACACACAGCACACAGGCACAATCACACAGGAATACACACAAGGTGATAGGGCAGCAGCGATGCGAGCTGAAGAAACTTGACACCAACAGGGGTGTTCGTACTTTTTCAAACATAGACTTGTCTGTAGCTGTCACACACACACACACACACAGACACACACACAGACACACACACACACACACACACACACAGACACAGACATCAGGCAGTCGTTGAACTGTTTCTGCAGATGTGTAAAAGGTCAAAGCAGATGAGGAGAGAAATGTGAGGAAGGGGTTGGTGACAGAAAGTGAGCAGTTTGTTTTGGTGAAGTTCTATTTAAATTTGATTCAAGTGATATTTCAAATTAAGAATTGTCTTAAAGCATCTAAATCATGATGAGTTCACAGTCTCCAGAGAAGCCCGGATACTTTCTGTCAGTATTTGTGTTCAGACTCATCGAAGCTACACAGAAGAAACTCTTTACAGAAGGTCTTTCCACTGTCTCCCTGAGTAAAAGGTGAAGATACCACGCTCACATGTGTCCGTTAAATACGACGCCACAACCACAAGTTAGTTTTTTAGCTGGAGCTTTGTGCAGAGGCTTGTCGTTAATGTGAGGCTGCCACGCAACAACAGGAAGTCAGGGCATCTGAAGCCTAGAAATAGTAGAAACAGTTTTTTTTTAAAACTAGTGCTACAGCTTTGAGTAAATCTACTTCAGTTTAGCACAAACTTCTTATCATTATTCACAATATCAAACTAGAATGGTCCCCTTTTGAAACCACATTTAAATTCACTAGATGTTGAAAAAGGGCCGTCCCGTTCACTTCATCTGAGCGGCAAAGCATATCGCAGTGTGGCAGTCCAACTTCGTTGACCTTTGACCCCGGATGTTTGCTTTGCATTTGCATATATGTGACCGTGCCCATTAAGAAAGTAAAAAGACTTTGCTGGACTCGCACCAAAGTTTAATGTTAAATCCTGATGATAAACGCATACGAGAAAAAACATCGAAATGATCGTTATTCCAGTGAACACACTTAAGAGCAGTGTCTGAAGTGTCATTAGGTTTGTGCTGCTACTATCATTAATAACATCATTACATCTAAAAGTATCACTATTATTATTTTTTTCATCCTAACAACCAGTCTGAGCTGAAGTGTTATGGTTACACAACTGTTCCTGGTCTCACTCTCCTCTCTGTCCATTCCTCCCCTCACAGTCCTCACACCGAGTCCTGCTTCTGCTCAAGGTTTCTCCCCCGGTAAAGGGAAGGTTTTTTTTTTTTCTCCTCACACTCGCCAAGTGTTTGCTCATTGTGGGAACTGTCGGTTTTTTTTAGAATATTATAAAGTCTGCTTTGAGATAAAGTGTGTTGTGATTTGGCCCGAATTGAAAAGTGTCAACCAGAATGTGGTCCAAGTCTTCAGCGCACACACACACACACACACACACACACCAGACTGAGTAGGTAGCTTGTTTTGGACATGTTAACAAGGAACTGATGAGTTATATAAAGAAGCATAAAAACAGCACCACCATGCGTGTGTGTGTGTGTGCGTGTGAGTGTGTGTGTGTGTGCGCTCTTTCCCCCATCGAGCCTTTTCAATAAGTTCACCCTGAGTTTAATGAGAAAGGCAGAAGTTCTGTTTTTCTTCCCTCTTCTCTGCAAGTCACTTAGTTTTTTAGAGACGTTTCCTGTCCAGAAAGTTCTCCAGCAGCAGGTGGGGGGGATAAAAGAGAGGGACAAGTAAGGATGAAGAGCAGTGGCGGCGGCGGCGGCGGCAGTGAAGGGAACAGTTTGTACTGGTTTGTAAGCCAACCAGACGCAGACAGGTTCATGCAGCCAGCATTCATCACGTCAGCCTCTTTTTCATCTGCTCTCTGCTCATTTACATCCCTTTCTTTTCCCCGTCCTCATCCTCAGCTCAGGATAATCACCAACATGTTACCCCTTTTCTCCGCTGCATTTTTTCCCTCCCTCTTCCCATTTTCGCTGCAGTTGAAATGCACGGCGTGTCCGACACGAACAGGCCGCCATTAACTGTCACCACGGCAACCCGACAACAGAATTAACGCAGGGAGGAAAAGAAAGGAAGCAAGAAAGACAGGAAAAGTAAGAAAGGATGTCTTTGTTTCGTTTTTCGAGGCTCAACTTTAACGGTGCGATTAAGTGGTTGGAAACCGCCTGTAACAACAAAAACAGAGCGTGGCTGAGGGAGGGAAGTGAAGGATGAGGTCAGACTGTTTCACTGTCCCGCTCGCTCCAGAACAGAAAAGTCTTTTCAAACACAAGATAACTGTGTCTAATTGGCTCACGATGAGATAAAACACACAGGGGAAGCAGTGATGCTGCATTTAGGGGAGTCTGTTGCTTTATGTTGTCAGAGAAATTTTTATTTTTAGTTATATTCACAGACAGCACAGCTGTACTGACACATTACAGGGGGTTGGTTAGTTTACTCTGTACATAGAAACATAAAATTATATTATCTTGTGCAGGAAGTGGCCACTTTAAATCTAAAGCTCCTTTATGAACCTTGTACGTCAACATAGGGTCCTAAAATCCCACTTTCATGCTTCCTCCAAAACAGGAACAGAGAAGTTTTTCCAACATGTGGATCTGAAGGTGCAACCACCTCACATATTAGTGTTCTGGGCTGAAAATGTTCTATATCTCTCTTTATTTTGGTGGGATTTGAGATAAGTCATCAGTCCAGAGAACAAAAAAGTTCCAAGTCCAAGGCACGCAAAAAAAAAAAAAAAGCTCCAAAGAACAGCTCGTTGTCGTCACATTGTCCCAAACTGCGGAGAAACAGTAAAGCAACAGTTTCCCAGTCACTTCATACCAAGCCGCTCTCTCAGCTTGTTGCAGTGAAGCCTGTAGGCCGAGCTCTTTTTGGCAAATCCATAAGGTTTCTGTTTCTCCGACTACACTGTGGCTTCGTACACCAATTATGGGTTTCGCCATACAAACACTCACTCTCCCTCTTTCTTAAACACACACACACACACACACAGAGGGTGGCCCGACGACGGTTGCATAAAATACCATCATGATGTGGTTTTCTCATAGTTGTGAGCTAATCCACAGCAAAGGGATCGATTGTCTCAAATAATTAATCCAGTCCAAAGACGGAAGAAATGAGAAAATGTGCTTAGTTCTCATTTTATTCTTCATCTCTTTTTTAAAAGGATAAAAATGTTCAGTCCACTTCTAGAATAAAGATGTTAAATATCTCCCAAGTTGTCATAGATAACATCAGGTGGTCTCACTGGCACCTGCTGGTGCTGGCTACACCAGGAGCTCACAGGCTTCTGTTTGGACACCTCACTGTACAGCTCATTCCCTTTTCCTCTTCTTCCCAAACTGTTGTTGTTGTTCATATTACCGCAATGTTTCCCAGGGGGCAGTGGAACTGGCTCCTTCCGACTGAATATGTCCCTTCCTGGTTTGGGAGCAGTGACCGGTTTTCGCCCCCTCACAGCTGCCGGAGGATGCGCTGTGACACGGCTCGGGCTGAGCTGCGGCGGGGAGTGTCCGAGGGACGGGGTGCTGTAATGCCCCTCCAGTCCTGACGGGGCCACAACCGCTTCCTGTCTTTTCTGGCTGTGAGGCTCCAAACGGGCCTCACTGTAAATAGTTATCTCTAAACTCGTGGGTGCGCTCACGCATCCTTTGGCGCAGCCCTCAGGTTCATCGTATATGTGCTCCAAGGGAACAGCAGGAGGTGACGCAGCGCCCTCTGCTTGGCCTCCAGGGGGTCGCCTGTTACTGTTCAACCCTCTTCCCGCCCCCCTTCCTCCCCCTGCCACCCCGTTCAGACTCAGACCACTTGTTTTCTGAAGTAACTCCAGGCTGATCTGGTCGTACACATGTGAATACAGGTCAGGTGGCTTCCTGTGGTGATGATCCCCTTGGATGCCACCACCTGCCGAGGCCTCATCTCCCACAGGTCGGAGTCGTGGGGTGGGCACTGGAGGGGTGGATGAGTTGCTAGCTTGGTTCTGCCCCTTGATGCTGTCCACCGGGTCTGAGTATAGGCAGTCAGCACCATACAGAGGCAGACGGACCGAGTCAGCTGGCTCAGAATAAAGTCCTGTGTGTTCAGCTGAGGAAAGACCTTTTCCTGCCGAGTGCCAAGCCCCTCCCCCTCCCAAACCCCCCAACATGGCTGGTGGTTCTGGTAAACTCCTGCCTTTATGTCCTGCTGCTGCTCCTGCTGCTGCTCCACCTCCCTGCCCTCTTCCTGCTCCACTTCCTGCTCCACTTCCCCCTCCGTCTCCCACCTCTCTCTTCCCCAGCACGCCGTCAGCAGACCCCGGCTTGCTGCCGCCTGAATCGCCGTCCGCCTCTCGACTGCTGCAGCTGCTGCTGTCGCCGCTCCCCGTCACGGTGGCAGCATTGCGTATGTGCTGCAGCGACAAGGGGCAGTCTGGGTCGGAGTTGAAGGGGCCGCTGAGGTGGCGCTCCTCCGCCTGAGCCTTTTGGGACTGGATGGCCTGGTTCACCAGCATGAAGATCTCGTTGCCTTGCTTGGTTTCGAAGGTGAAGTTGCCGGGGCCCGAGTCGCAGCGCCGACCAGCCTCGAATGAAAACATTACCTGTGGAGTGAGGGACAAATTACGGCAAGTTAACAGAGTTGAATGTGTGTCCCAGTTCATGTGACTGAATACATATCTACATATAACAAGCTTCCTCATCCTGCTTGTCAGCTGTTGTCAAAAATCATTTCTCAACAGTACCCACCCGGTCTCTCCCGTATCTCCTCAGCAGCTTGTAGGGCCATACCAGGACGTTCCTCTTGGTCATCGGCTCCTTCAAGATCAAGACGTCGCTTTCGGCTTTCAGCCAGTAGCTCCCCGCCAGCCCGCTGCGCTCCGACGCCTCGGTGCGCTGAACGCTCACCCAGAACTCGTTCACTGCGAGGAGAGGATGAGGGATATGCTTAACTCATATGTTGATTAAATTCTTTTTTCTTCTATAATGCAACGTTTTCTTGAAATCTTGAAATAATGTTAGTCTGTCTTATCCTCACCTTGATCTCTGGTGTAGTAGATGAGGTTTTCAGACATCTGCATGTCCTGGGGTCCTCCATTAGAGTCTGCGACCGTACTGCCGCTGCTTCCGCTGCCTCCCTGTGGACAAAGACACACAGAAGCTGCTATCAGAAATGCACTAAACTCCGGAAAATCTCTGGACATGATGTCCGAGTAAGGGGAGTTTCTCCTGCTGGCCCTTTAGTTCAAAACTCTGGATAATGTCCCGAATGAGCTCACTTGAGAAAACAGCAGGAGATTCTCCGAAGGATTCACCGCAAGCAAGAGGTTGCGTTGAGGATGTTTCTCACATGCAACTGATGCAAAACAGAAAAAAAAATAATACAAACTTCTGAGGATGAAAAAGTTGTGCTATACACGAAGAGGTCACTGACTTAGATGTCAAGAGAGCTTTTGGTGTTGAGAGCTGATGTGCTGAAAACAAAAACGCGTGATCTCTACAGCAGAATAAATACCTACATCCTGCCTCTGTCTGCTGCACCACCACTCGTCTGAACCCTTTATTCTTCAACTTACATGCAGAAGTTTGCTCTTCAGATTATAGAGATAAAGAAGCGGGGAGCTTTCAGTATGAACACGAAACAGGACAGAGAAAGAGCGATATAATGAAAGGGAGAGAGAATGAAGAGTTAGTGTTAGTGTGTGCAACAGTGAGTGAAGCGGCTGAAGTCTTCCTCCAGGAAACTCCCTCTGGTTTCCTTTCTGCAGATATGTTATGTTCATGTGTATGTGCGTGTTAGCTCACACAATAGTTGTGGCCTGCGAGGACCCTCCGGGGCATTGTGGGAACATTTGGCAGACTGACGCAGACATTGTTTAAAAAAATAAAAAAAATTTAAAGCAGCAGTTCTTTCCTAACAAATTCAGAATATTTCTTTGTTTGAATTCACAAAATGAGACAATGAGAGCACAAACTCATGTTAAAGACACGCATCGGCCCATGTCTGTGCGCAGTGTCACTGACTGCAAACACTGTTTAAAGCAAACACACAATGGCATCAGTCAACCTGCCTTGTATGACACACACATCCACATGCCTGAAGCTAAAGGAGGGGGAAAAGAGAAGACATACCTGAAATGCAATGTCACACATGGTATTCATCCAGTCGTTGGCGGCGTTCTTCTCTGCGGCGAACACGTGCGTCTTGTCGTTGGTTTCCACGCAGAAAGCAGCCATGTTGTCTTTGGGGCAGCTCTCCGTCAGCGCCGGCAGGATGGAGATGCACTCGGACAAGCGGATGATCTTCTTGTCCAGCTTCCTGGTTTTCTCATTGGACCCGCTTCCCGAGCCCCCGCTGGCCCCGCCCCCGCCGCCCGAGGCCGAGTCGTAGAATTCGAGGCGGGCGATGCCATTTTGGCTGGCGGGGTATAGGACCAACCAGTTCTTCTTCCATTTCTAAGGAGAAAAAGAGAGAAAGTTGATATTATTCTTTTCATATCAAAACTATTTGTGTAAGTTCATCATAGTGATGAACTCAGAGACTATTAGCCAACTTTTTTATTCTATACTTGACCTTATACCTGTAGAAAGCCTGAAGGCAACGTTTTGGTTTTAGAGCCTTATTTTCTATTTCACATGTTGTTTGTTTTGGGTCATGATCCAGAAATGTACATAAAACAAAATTGGACTTAGTTTACCATACTGATTTTCTTTAACTTGAACTTCCTGTTTGTTAAATCGTCTTTAATTACTCTAGATATTTTTTTATATTTAAAATGAATCTTTTTTTTCTTCATTTGAATTTTTCAAAAATGTTTATTTCTCATGAAGTAACTTCTGTCATGTGTAATACAACAAAAAGCATCTCATACCTTTGCTCCATCGAGTCATTTGTAAACCAGCATTTTGTATATGAATAGATTCAAAAGAGATATTATTTGATAGATTTACAGGCTCTGACGTTCTGAAAATACATCCTCAAACTGTCCATTGCTGAGACTCCTCATTTCATTACAGCTCCCTTTACCACTTTGGGCTTTGCAGAGTTTTTACATACACAAAACCCAACAGAGAAAAACAGAGAAAGCATCATAGCGTCTCTTTTAAACTAAAACTGAAAGTAGACAAATCAAGAAGAGGATGACAGGAAAACGAGGAGGTTTTGAAACTGAAATTGTGTGATTCTTCCTTTCTATCTGTCTGAGAAAGGAAACATATCTAACATGTGGTTTGTTCAGGCAGCAATGAACGAAAAGGAAAATGCAGAGTTGGCCGCAATTTATTAAAGATGGATGAACAGAGAAAAGAAAAGAAAATGTCAACGTCCACAGAAGAATTGAGTCAAGTGTTTCTGAGTCTGCTGACTGGGGCTTCATGTAGGAGGCATGTGGTGATAAATCCACCGGAGTTTGACTCAGATCTATTCCACACACCAGCAGCGAATCACAGTTAAGGGCATTAGTCATCACTTGCCAGAGAGAAAAGAATCATTTCACCCCCCAAACAATCAAAGAAGGTCGTGGTCTGATTTTTACTATTTGATCCAATGTTTAGTCTAGACAACAAAAGCTAGTCACAATCTGTACCCAAGAGCAGAAATAACCACACAAGATACACCTCATGCTGTTAGATCGTTAGTTTGGGATGTTGAGCACATTTCAAGCTTTTATTTTGAAGTAACCACCAGGCCATCAGGCTTCTGACTCAATTTATGTCCAACACTCTTTACAAAATATATCCATATACTACAGTATACACATCGCTAATGTATATGGTGTTGTATTTGATACTTTTTATTTTATTTATTGAATTCTAGATGATTCAAATTGACTTAATGGTAATTGTACTATTGACCCTGTGTTAGCTTACATACCACAAATACAAACTTGAAACTTAGATATATGTGCTGCTCGAGATTGTGTGAATGAAAAACCACCGGGAGTTTTTTTAAAAAGCACCTGCTTCTATAAATATGAAACTATAACTACTAGTATGACACATTTCCTTAATTTAAATAAATAACAAACATATGTTTCAAACCACTTCCATCTAAAGAATAACCTGATGCAAACCATAACCCATGGTCCCTAACACATAAAAACATTACAGGATGACGGGGGGGGGGGCACATTTCTCCTTGAGGACAACAAACAGGGACACAACCAAACAACATGACACAAAACTGAGCAGTAAGACACACAGCAAATGGGTTTTAGACTCCGGATGTTCAGCGTAACAACAGACACGGTGGCACAATATATGTGAGATAATGTGCGATCACTAGAGAAAGTAGTTCACATATGGAGAAACTGCACTAGACAACAAAAATGAACTTATTTGGGAAGTCCCCATCATCCCTCGTACCCTCTGGACATGCGCATGTGTGTGTGTGTGTGTGTGTGTGTGTGTGTGTGTTTCCCCTCCTGCATTCAATGAGCTGAGCTTGTGACAGGAAGGTCAGCATTTTGAAAATCATTCAGCCAGCAGGGAAAATCCATCCGAAGAGGAAGAAACACTCCGACTACAGGTCCTGAAATGATCCCTGCTCAGTGAGCTTACGTTTGAACATCAAGCGATGCATCTGAAAATGAACATGACCTACAAGCAGCTCTCAGATCTGTGTGTACCCAGTGTAACAGCAACTAACTGGAGCTGATATTGATGATATGTATTTGTTGACTGTTAAAACCAACTGATTTATTGATTAGCCAATGAAATATCAACCTTTCACAGAAATATCAGAGAAGAACTGCATTCATGTTTACATTTCACGTTAAATAATTATTTTAATTTAAGTGTTATGTATTTGGTTGTATGTCTTTTATACATTTATTAATTACAAAGTTTTCGGCTTAAACATCAAGACTCGGTTGTTCCTGTAAGTCACTATTGCTCTTTAAAAAAGGTGTTGTGGAACAGAAGTACAAACATGACATTCAAATACTCACAGCATGGAAACAAGAGTCGTGTGAGTCAGTTTTAGGTGTGGTTTTAGCATTAGCATGATGTTCCAGCCACAGACCAATACTTAACCCTCAATCTATGGCTGTAAACCTGCATCACACGTTCTACACACACAGACATGTGAAAACCAGCTTCATCAGTTTCTAACCATCGAGCACAACGACTGCCAGAAAGGACAGGAAACGTGTGGGATTTTCATTTTCTCCAGGATTCGCTTCACTTCCTTTTTCTGCACCCAGGTGTTTCTCACTGTTTGTGTGTGTGTGTGCATCTGTTTGTATTGTTTTCAATATTCCCTTGGTCCGTTCTACACCATCTGTTGCAGCACACATTTCCTGCATGTGAAACTGCTGTTCCATATAAGGCAACAGGCCGTTATCATCCCCAAATACACCGAGTGGAAATTATGCAAAAGAGAGATGACAGACGGAGGGAGGGAGACTTCCTCACTGATGTCCTGCCTGTTCACCAGAACACAACAGAATTAGATCTGATACAAGTGTGTGTGTGTGTGCTTGTGTTTCACCCTTTCACTGCCCAAAAACCACACACTGGCTTCAGGGTCACGGTGACACACTCCCGTATTGAAATAGAAATTATTAAGGACAGCGAAAGCTACAACGACGACTGACGACTTTCTCCGACTGATTTTCCGTTGCTCCTCTCTTCTTTCATGTAGATAGGAGCCTTGCTTTGTTAAACGTGAACTAACTGCCTGTGGGTGTCAACAAGATGGCTGTGGAGTGGTGTGACTTTGAGTCCATCTTGCATAATTCTTTCAGCAGACGTGTGAAACCTTCTGTCAGTTTGTAGCGACATAAAAAACCCACACAATTCTCTCTTTCATGGTATAAGTGATTCTGTATATGTGAGTGTGTATTCACATGTACTTTATTCTCATATTATTATTTATGTATCTGATGTTTTTCTTTGGCCTTGTGAGGGGTGGGTGGGTAGGGTTGATTTGTTGTCATATGTTCACTGTTCTGTAACCTGGAAAATATATATAAATAAAGTTCTCAAAAAAAAAAAAACCCCACACAAGTAAGTCACTGAGCAGTTTGGACAGACATCTTGTGAAATTGTGTTTTAGTTTCCTCCTACAACAACGAGGAGACTGATTCTGTTGTGTCTTCAGTGGCCGCTCTGCGTGTTCATTTGTTTATGAGTTTACATCACATTTTGCATGTTCAAACCACTGTGTTATTTTGAGAAACTGTTACTATGTCATGTATTTCAGAATAAAATGATTAAAGGTCACACATTTCCGGCATTATTGAGCCACAATTCAGTAAATCAGGTGATCTGAGCGCAAGCTAGGCTCTGAGACTTTGACCAATCACTGAGCAGTTCACAGATAGAGGAGCACGTATTGTCTCCCATAATGCATCGTCAAAAATTAGGCTACTATTGATGGTCACTAACCGAGCAAAATATGTTCCATCATGCATTGCGCTCGCGGCGGAGAGACAAGAGGAGCAAGGGAAGCGGGAACATCCCGACCTCTTGTATAAATGTAAATATTAGCAGTGATTCTTTTCTTGTACTGATGACGAGGTGGAGCTGTAACTGACAGTAAGCATTAACGTTTTGTCTCCACCACTGGTAGAGCTGCAAATAATGATTGATTATTATTGATGATTGGATTTTGATTGATTTCCCCTTTAGCAAATATTAACATATCAGAAGCAGAAACTAGACAGTCTGGGGGATTCTTGTATTAAAATGAATTAAATAATGAATCCATTATCAAACTTAGAAGTGTAAAGGAGCTTGTTTAGGCAAATAACAGAAAAAGCGAACTTATTGTCCTTCTGTTAAATATATTGACTGTAAACTGCGGCGAAGCATTAAAAATCTGCATAAAGAAGGTATTTTCTTCTTTATCTGTAGTTTCACATCTAGACAGAACGATCAACACAGACTGTTCAGTTTATGTCCAAACAGAGGTAGCACTCAAAGTTGTGGCTAAACATGACAGATGAAGAGTCACCACTGTCTGAAATAAACTGTCTGTAATGGAGGAAGTGTGTGATGAAGCAGTTCTAACAGCGTGGTGCAATACTGCAGTGTTTCTCATGGAAAAACTATATTTGTTAATATTAAATATTAATATAAACAATATTTGTACAATATCATTGTTTCATTCATGCTGAAATGTGGGTTTTGAAGTGGAAATCAGGTTTGATAAGCAGTGTGGGAAACTGAATAAGATCGAAGCAATATCAAAACTATTGAAGGAGAAGAAGAACAAACCCTGCAGTGAGATTAAAAAGATTGTCTCGTGAAAATATAAATTCATTCATTATCCGTTTTTCATACAACAGCAGAAAATCTGCCTTTTGCCTCTACAGTTGTTCTCTGGACTCATATGGAATCATATGAGGAAAAAGCAAAGGAAATGAGGCTGTGGACAGAAAACTACAGTGGTAAAAGAGTGAGTAAGAACTGTGTGATTCTTGTTTCTGAAGAAGCTTAATCATTCCTTCATCACCAAATTACAAAACCACACCACTCATCCTCAAAATACATCTGGTGCAGAGTGTATACGGACGATTACACACTTTCCTACGTCAGGTTACTTCTTACTACAAATGAGGTGGTGTTACTTTTCTTTAAAAAGTATGATTTAGTGTCTGATGACACCCAGCCCCATAAATCCATTAGGGCATTATTACTCCAGACATGAAACACTGATGTTTAAATGTAGCCGCCTCAGGGTGTGTTAAATACTTTATCCTGACACACCCAGTCTTTTCAAGTGGCGGCGAGCGCCGAGCTGATGTTGTCTTTAGTGCTGCTGCAGAACCATAACCGCACGGCAGCCGAGCCGACATCAGCATGAGGCCAAAAGCATATAATCTGTACATATTATCATGAAAATCTTTGTCATGCTACATGTGTGTCACAGTTCAGAAGAGGCAGCAAATGTGTTCCTGTATGTGAGAGGAGTCTGAGACAATGAGATAACCGTGCTTCTCATTTTTCACATCTCCATGTTTCAGTTCAACTATTTTGAAAGGGAAGTTGAGTTAACTCATCAACAGGAATTGTACACGGCTCTGGCGGTGAAACAACAACCCAGGTGACATTATCAGGGTTATCTATCAGAAGGTCTCTGATACAGTTTGGTAGAAGTGGACATTCAGGAAGGAGGGATGGTTTGATTTGAAAGGGTGCAGAGTTGCATTGTGGGCGATGTAGGATCCAGTGCCTTGACCACACAGGAAATCTCGGCCTCCGCAGCATCGAGTTTAATCTAGTGTTTTAATCTAATTCCGTTTGAAGAATAACAAATATTGACTATTTAAACTGAAAATATTCGTGCACCAAGTGAAATTAACAAGTGCAGATACTAAGGCTGCAACTAGTTGGTAGCTGTTATTGGCTTGAAGGTCAAAGATGTCTCTCCTCTCTCCTCATTTCCTGTCAGCGCTCTGCAAGTTATCACCAAACTGAGGCATAAATGACCCAAAAAACAATCACACCAATTCTTTTTCCAATAATCCATTAATGTTTTAGAAACGTGCCCAAAAATATCATCTTTCACATCATTACTTAACCAAATAAAACAAAGATATGAGACGCAGAACATGAACATTATGGACTTCTTTAATAGATTATTTAAAACAACACACTTCTCATTAGAGCACTATCAATATGGATTTTGGCAAGAATGGAGCGACGCTTAGAGCCAGATCAGGCAGCCAACTTGAGCTGCGCTGCTCCAATCATGTGACGTACATCATGTGACGTACATCATGTGCAATACCTCATTCTCCACAATCATCTATGATACACACTCGCCCTATTAAGTGGTGGATATAAGCAGGGGAGATTTCCATTCACTCCCTTTGCTTCAGCCCCTCCACCACCCCAACATCCACCTATAGGCTCCCATGGGGGGGTGACAAGTATTAGCCGATCACTCCCATCGTATCTATGGAATCATATCTGGGGGAGTGATTAGGTGACTGACCTGTTCTACTGTTGAACTCATTTGAACATGAGTTGCCTGAACATACATTTCTGATGGAGAAGTATCGGCCGATTAGAACCATAACTTGATTGAATAAATGTTTAAGTAATATATAAACAGAAACGCACTTTTTTTCTTGCAGTGTTTATTCTGTAAACTAAGAGATTTCACATCTGCAACATAAACAATCGATACATCAGTTGGGTTTTGCTTTTTTAAACTTCAGCCGAATGCTCTTAATGAATAGAAGTAGTTCAGTAACTTGTTTTATGCACTGTAGATCCAAAAAAACCAATATATGAAACAGATTTCCGTAATGAAGGCCATTACTTGACATGTCATGAGAGAGCAGTCAGAAAGAGAATCCTCCACTCTTGAGTCACATTTTCCGAGCGTGCACGCAGGACCGAGCCTATATACGCAAGCGTGTACGTCCACTAGCAGCACTAACGGTTGCATAATTCACCATTGCAGCAGTTTCAACACTGACAGATCAGCCAGCAACGCTCAAGCTTCCTGTTCTATTCACTTCTCCTCTCATGCGTTTTTTTATATTTGTGCAAATTATTTCCTTGAAATGATGAAGTTTAGTTTGTCCATTGTCTGTTCCACTTTACTGAAGCTGTGTTTTTGTGCAGGGGCTTGAACATGTATTGTGGAGCCGTGATTTCAGGACAGGAAACAGGGCCAGAGTGTTTTGTTGGTGCGCGTCATATGACCAAGAGGAGAGAGCCGGATAGACAAAGGCCCTCTTTACCAATCTGAAAGAGTAAGCGAGTTCTTATCTGGCGCTGGTGCTCTGACACCAAAGGCAAGGTTGCAGTGAGGCCATGAACTGCAACACACACTCAGACGCACCCACACACACAAGTGTTATCACTGTCCTTTTCGCAGTATCCAGTCCAAGCATGTGATCTATACTAAATGAAACCGAGTCAGGGAGGACAAAAAGGTGCTTTTGCAGATGAAGTGGAAACACACGTCCTCCAACTCAACTCAACTTTCCATCTCCACAGGTCTTGATGTCTTAAATTTGAAGAAAATACATTAAAAACACAAAAGCAACAACCATCGCACCTACTTTCCTCGCCACTTGCTTTAGTTCACTTCGATTAGTGACATTTACTCGTGCACCAGGGTTTTACCAGACACACACACACACTCTCTCTCTAAAATACAGATGCACAGCAGCTTCTCTCCAAACCACCACATCAAAACAAGTCCAGATCAGATCAGTGACACTTCAGTGACTTCCTCTCTCTGCACAGTGACTGGGCTCTAATCGCACCAGTGTGTGCTCGGTCAACGCCACATAGGTTCTGTACAGGGTTACAACTGGGATCAGCATATTTGTGTGACTTCTAAACACTGATAACACAAGAGAAACTTTAAAGGGTTTGTAGCGTCTCTCTCTGCACATGAGGATTTATCACACTGATTATCTTCCTACCCTGACATTCATTCAAATGTATTTCATCTTGTTTGTAGCTTCCTGAAATGGACATCCTCATATTTACTGCTGTTCTCTGTCTCAATCATCTCAGTGTTATCCAGCATCCTCAGGACACTCATTATAAGGGACATTCTATTAGGCATGAACTCTATTAATTAACAAATGAGCAGAACAACCATCCAACTCTTACCTTCCCAAACTTCTGATGCTGTACATACAGTTGTCCCTCCTTAACGTGGGTGTCCATGCCCACTCCCACTCCAGAGGCTGCTCTCCCTCCAGAATCCACGGCTCTGACTCGAACTTGCTGGAGGACAGAACTTATCGTTGGCTGGTGTTTTTAATTCTCACTTCCCTCTTCCGTCACGTCCGCTCCCTCCAGCTGTGGCAGCGCGGGTTCAGGGTGTCATGGTGGGCCGTGGAGAGGCTCCTCACAGGGTCCGGGTGGTCCGCGGAGAACAGTTTGAGGTGAGGTCTTCAGTGTTGTCACCGGGTCTCTCTCCCCCTCTCTCTCTCCCTCCCTCTCTCTCTCCTCCTGCAGGGCTGCACCGGAACATCACCTTCGAGATGTTACACTTAGACTTCCGCTTACAGCCTTCACAATAAAACAATAAACTCTGCAACATTAAAATTTCAAATAGCAACATTAAGGATTTATTTTAAGCTTAAGAAAATATGTGGATAATTATCGCACAGGGTGAAAAGAGCTGAGCTGTGTCCTCATTTATGTGCCGGGTTTATCTGATCTGAAGTAGAACTCTTTATTTGTGGTAACTTGATCAAGAACAAATGTGTTTATTTAATTGCACTTTGTAACTATGATATAAACTAGAAAACGTATATTATTATTATTTATTTGTGTTCTTTTTTGTGTTTGTTGGTAACCTGAGAGATTTGGGGAAGTATGTATGAATATGTTCACATATCTTTAGGGTTTATAATGTATGAATGTATGTAGACTATATCAGAATATATTAAAGCACTTTTCAAAAAAACAAAGGGAACGCAAGAGCGTTTTGTAAAAATGCATTAAAGAAAAACTTAAGCTGTAGCTTGTAAATGAAAGAGGTTGCTTATTTTAAACTTTTATTGTGAAAGGCTGACATCTGTTACTACAGTGACTCTGTGGGACTTGACATGTCTCTGCAGGAGGAGTGAGTGGCGCGTGCTGAGCCTCTCCTCCTCTTCCTCACTCTTGTGTAACTTCAGCTCTGACTCACACACACACACGCACACACACACACACACCCACACACACCCACACACACACACACACACCCACACACACACTCACACTCACTTTCTAACACAAATACATTAACTGTATGCACTGAGCCACAGGTGATGATTATATTATATATGATGATAATAAAGTGTTGGAGTTTACAGCTGGACTATAAACCTCATAGAACGCTGCTATGATTCCCTATACCAACAGTAAGTACTTTAACATATATGAACCACAGACACATGTCAGTTGCCAGAGAATGATAGTTATTTCTAAGCAGCTCCATATTAATGTGTTGCAGATGCCTCCTGCTGGCTCACAGTGTCACCTACTGTTGTTGTCCCTGCTTCAGGCCCATAACCACATGGTGTTTCATCTCTGTCAGTATTGTTCTTGACAGTCACAGCAGATTTTTAGACCATGAGTCAGGACATTAAATGGGATTTTAGCTGGCCACGGTTCCTTGAGTAGAGAACAAATATCTGTACATGTCCTGTGCTCACGTACAGTGGTGGAAAGAGGAAAGTACAAGTTCTTAAGTACTGTGCATGAGGAGATTGCACATTTGAAGTATGTGCACTGGGGGACTGACATTTTTGACTTCTCTGGTACATTTTATTGGACATCTACAACTACTGGTTACTGTTACTCTTAAGATTTTATTTTCAAAACATAATAAGCTCATGTTGAAGTTTGAAACATTTTGGTTTGGGACCCCTTCCACTGATGCATCAGGATTAACAATCTAATATATGCACACTAATATCATCATTCATGTTATGAGTCCAATTTGTTCATAATACTTTTGTACCAAATATAAACTAGTAAATATAGATGTAGTATATAGCAGCTGTTTCCAAATTCAGCCCACAACCCACCAGAGACTTTAGTGTACACATTGCAGTACTTCATGTGATGTAACTGGCTATAACTGAGGATATGAGTGGGTGGCTGAGTAATGGTGAGTACTTGCATGGTTTTATTTGGAATGTTAGTAGTATATTTAGCTGTTGTAATATTAGCTGTTGTAATATTACTGGCTAAAATACGGTGTTTTCAAATAGTTGATCAATTGTATTTGATTTAAAATTTTGATTTGACCCACTCGTCTTGATCCGCTGGTTTATGGTATAGTAAATAAAGTATGATCATAGTCATAATCATTGATGTATAAATAATATCAAGACTGCTACTACTAATAATAATACATGATATATATAACTGTACATAATTGATAATACTCAGTTACAACAGCAACATTTACTGTGGCTCAAAGATTCATTTCTCGAACTGCTGTGGAAAAACCAAAACACAGACATTGCTGCCACCTACTGGTCAGGAATCTGCACTGCAGGTGTGGGTTCAGCCGCTTCCTCTCGCGATATTTGGACAGTTGGACAGGACGCCAACAGGAACCGGGACATGGCGTCAGTGTTCGGTGGAGTAGAAGGGTGAGAAAGACTGAAATACTCACAAACATTCATATTTCTACAAGATGTCAGTGAAAGTTAGTGTTTCCTGTTTCCTGTTATCGTTTTGTTCGCCTTTGCAGCGCAGCAGCGGGAAGTGAACCGGTCTCGTGACCACTTCCACTTTAAATGTTGCTGCTGATCTCAAAGTTACTGTGTCTGTATGCATTTAAATCAAATTCTCCATATATACATATTATATATTTATATTATATAGAGAGTCTCTGCTCGCTCCTCTGTGAGTTTTCATCTCATGTCCCTGATGGCTTCTTGTGTTGTGGCCGTGATGGTGTGAAGTGTTTGTCTCACCAAACCTGTCCTCTGTCCTCTGTGTCCAGTGGAGGGACCCACTCGAAGGCAGTTCTGGTGTCAGGAGATGGGAGGATCCTGGCAGAGACAGAGGGACCGTCCACCAACCACTGGGTGAGCAGAGACAGGGACGGGGACTTAATTGATTTCAATTTTATTGTTTAAAATACAAATTCTGATGTCATAAAGATGTTGTGTGTGTGTGTGTGTGTGTGTGTGTGTGTGTGTGTGTGTGTGTGTGTGTATGTGTGTGTGTGTGTGTGTATGTACAGTTGGTGGGGGTGGACAAATGTATTGAAACCATCAATGACATGGTCCAGAGAGCCAAGGTGGAGGCCGGACTGGATCCAAACACACCACTGTGCTCACTGGTCAGTCACACTGATCTCACACTAATGCATGTCCACTTTGACTGAGCTCGAATGAAAGTTCCTTATAAAGAAGAGTGTGTGTGTCTGTGTGTGTGTGTGTGTGTGTGTGTGTGTGTGTGTGTGTGTCAGGGCATGTCTCTGAGTGGAGGGGAGCAGAAGGACGCCATCGAAAAACTGATCGCTCTCATGAAGGAACGCTACCCCGGTCTCAGCCAGCACTACTTCATCACCACTGATGCCATCGGCGCCATGGCAACCGCTAGCGATCGTGGTAACTAGCCAGTTTAAAAGTCGGCTACATTCACACTGTATTAAATATTTATCTGTAATGTGGGTTTTGAGTTGAATTATTTTTACCATGTCAAATTTCAGAACATGGGATTGAACAAAACATTTGACAGTTTTTACATGTAGGATTTAAATATGCACATTATCAAGTATTCAGGAATAAGTTTTGCTGGAAAATCTCTACAATTTTCACTTGAAAGAAACCTGTTCATGACCTGAACATGTTTTAACAATGCAAAGGTTGATACTTTACCCTCCTCAGGTGTGGCTCTATATAAGAGATAGCATTTATACCTCTCTAACTTTACAGCTCAGTGACATCTAGACGTCATTGTTGTTCCCGTGTCTTTTTCTCTCTGCAGGAGGTGTAGTGCTGATATCAGGGACCGGCTCCAACTGCAAGTTAGTAAATCCTGATGGCTCGCAGATCGGCTGCGGAGGCTGGGGTCACATGATGGGTGATGAAGGATCTGGTAACCAAGCGACACGCAAACAAATGTTTAAAATTGGAGAATGTCACGTTTGATTCACCTCTCTGTCTCTCAGCGTTCTGGATCGCTCATTTGGCGGTGAAGACGGTGTTTGATGCCAAAGACTGCCTGGTCGCTCCTCCTCATGACATCACCCATGTCACAAAAGCCATGGAGGAATATTTCCAGGTCAGAGAAGAAGAACTGACTTCTAAACCTTTAAACTGGTCAGGGTGTTGTAGTAACTAGAATTAAATTCATCCCAGGTGTCAGATCTGATGGGCATGCTGCCGCACCTCTACAGAAACTTCCAGAAGTCCCACTTTGCTGGTTTCTGCAAGAAGCTGGCTGAAGGTAGTTGGTGCCATCACTTCCTGCTCAGTAGAAAATAGAAATAAAGTAAAATGGTGTTTGTGTTTAAGGTGCGGTGGCCGGGGACGCTCTGTGTCAGTATGTTTTCACTCAGGCTGGGAGAGTCCTGGGAAAACATGTGGAAGCTGTGTTACCTGCAGCACAAGCGGTAACGCCCTCACACAACAACAACAACATCGAGGTGTGTTGTCACTAGCAACACTGACTCCACGAGTTTCACGTCCTCTTTGTCTCCTGACAGCCTCTGTTGACGGGTGACCTCGGCCTGCCCATCCTGTGTGTCGGTTCGGTGTGGAAGAGCTCGGAGCTTCTGAAGCCAGGTCAGTGTCGCTGGGGCCTCACGTCAGAGGCTGCATTCTTCAGAGGCCGTTCATCCCAAAGAAACAAAGGCTCCGGGTGGATCCTTCTCAGGCCGACATATCCCAGGATTCATTGTGCTTCAGTGGCAAACAGTTTTTCAAATAGATAAACCAATCTGTGCATCTTACAAAAGCTAACGGTATCGACCCCATCTGATGCGACTGTCTGCTACGGCGTGAAGTTAAGCTGTTGTCGTGATGAACTCTCACTTCCTGTTTCTCTCTGACCAGGGTTCACAGAGGTCCTCGATAAACTCGCATCGTCTGAGCACTTCAAGGGCCGTTTCCGTGGATACAGCCTCCTGAGTTTGAAGCAGTCCTCGGCTCTCGGCGGCGCCAGTCTTGGAGCTCAGAGTTTAGGCGCCACGCTGACCATGGATTACGCAGCCAATGCCGACGTTTTCTACAGACACACCTTCAGCAGCAGCCAATGAGAGTGCAGGGGAGGAGAATGTACCGACCTAGCATTATTGCTAGATGACGTCTAGATATAGTAATAATTACGATGATGACTGTAACAACGTTGTAGCATCTCATGATACAAGTGGTTGAAAATATTCCAGAATGTGATTCATTCATTTTATAATAATGCCAAATCTTTGCACCTTTGTTTACATTTGACTTGTGTACTAAAACACAGCGTTGATTTTAAAACAAACTCCGGGTTGCACATAAACTCTGAAGATAATTCAAGTTCCTTAAAAAGAAATCAGCACTTCGTTCATTGTTTTGCAGGCTTTCTGTACTTGTTTTTCACCACCAGATGGTGCTGTTTGACTGCCTTTTTACCTGGGCCCACATGTGCTGAGCTATTCCTGAATGTGTCTTTATTCACAATCATTTGCTTTTGTAAGACACATTTTTTCTTATTGATCGTTCAGATTTATAATAAATATGATTCATTACTTTATAGGAGCCAGTGGATTTCATAACTTTGTGTCTAACGGAGGAGAACTGGAGAAAAGGTGAAAGGCTGCTTCACAGGTTTTCTCAGTGTAACATGAAAAAGTAAAAGCTTGACCCATGTCACATTGCTCCAGAGGCTTGTCTACTGCTTCACAGCGTTTCTGCTTTGTTTGCACATAACAGGAGTCACCACTGAAACAATGCGGAGGGAGCAGCGGTAATAGAATAATTATCAACTGGTTAAACAAAGTTTGATTAAAAACAGCACAACTCACACACACACATGCTGTGTATGGCAGCTCACAGCTCTGTTGACATCTCCAACTGTGATTTTCATGTACACACATTATTTATACAAATTATATTTTGTTAGGTACTTTTCTTAAGCACTGTATTAAAACTTGGGGTTCTCACTGTATACATATAAGACTTGGTAGTGGAGGGAGAGTTCAATTTACCTTTAACAGTTTGGGGTATTTAACTCCTGCACATTAAGATCTTATTAGTTGATAAATCCAGTGAATGTAAATTTAATAATCTGAGACCTCTTGCTGATCTGTGAGGAGATTTGTTCTTCAGGTCTCACGTCTACAGAAGAACCAGGTTCATATCTGGTTACTGGCTTTTCAACACTGATAACTCGATTCCAGACAGAAATCAATTATAATCCACATTTATATGCACATTTAAAGTGTAAAGGCGACAGGAGGAGAAGTTCTTTATGATCCTTCATGTTAAGACCTTCATGAGGCTACTCCTGTGACCGTCCTGTTCTTCTACCACAGACAGTATTGTCCACCTGCTCCTCTCGAGCACTGTGGATGAGGGGGACACAGGCCTGTTGAGAGCCTGAACCACTCAACTCAAAAGTGAGGATGTCATTCCTCTGGAAGCCTGAAGGAAAGAGCTGTGAAAAGATCCCAACTATTACCTGTGATAATATTAACTCTTCCGTTGCAGGAGTTCTATCTATCTTCTGATCCATGCTATCTCAGGATGATTGGACAGTAACACGAGGGCATCTTGCAGTCCTCCCTAATGCCTCAAGAGGTCATCAGGGCCTGTGCTGGTTTAACCATCAGCATCCATCATCATCTTTGTAAGTGACGGCTGGTGTCAGACTCTCTGTCCTGACATCTGTCATCAAGGCCTCAGGTAGATCCGGTTCTGTGGTGAGGTGGTGCTGCAGTTCAGGCATGAACGCAGACAGCGTCCACATTTTCAAACGTCGACCGACTAATCCTCAAATGGATCATGTGTAGTCAATGTGGCACCGTCCTGAAGTCAAAACAAGATTAATACGACTTTAAAAAACACTACATAGATTTAAGGAAAACGCAGCTTTGAAATCTGAGTGAATTGAGAAATGAATGTGGAGGAAGTACTCCAACATTTGAGTAAAATACACCAAAATGTACTCAACAGTTAAAGTACTGCATTGCCTTTTCTACTTGAGTACACGTAAATAAATAAAAAAACTTGCTTTTAAATGCACTGAAGTATACAAAGTAAGAGTAGCACTGTTTACAAAGCATCTGGGTTCACCACACTTTTCATCCACTGTATCACAATGTGACAAAACATGCAACACTGAGTCATTTGTCTTTAACATCTTTATTCATCTTTTTTCATTATTTTTATTTGTATTGAAATTCATACTCTGTGTCTTCTGGACCTCTTTTTCTTTTTTTTCCTTAAACGGCTTCTGTCATCTAACTCGAACAAAAATCACCAAAAATGATTTCCATGTTGTACAATCCACCTGGCGGACATTCCTATTGGCTTCACCAGGGTGCCATTCGACATCTGTGGTCCAGCACTGTGAGGAAGTTCCCCTTTTTAACCGCGTATTCGGCGTCTCTGCTGCGCGGCTTCAACACGACACTCGAGCGCTCGATTGTCTGCGAGCTGCAGGGATGGACAGACTGAAGCGCTTTCACCTTTCAGAGGCTGAACGCCAGTGCCCGAGTGTCTGCTGAACCCCAGGAGACATTTACGTCGCTGTTTATACCACAAAGTAACAGCGGTATAAAAACGACTGATGTTAAGATCACAAGATTTCTCCTTGTGACCACACTGCCTCCAAATTTCCAAGCCAAGCTTGCAGAGAAGACGAAGAATTGAGTCAATAATTAATGATTTCTGTTAATGGCTTTCCTGAAAATCATAATCTCTTACTATTTCAGTGGTTAAATAGACGAACTTCCTCAAAAAACAGTCAACCTGCAAAGAGAAGATGAGCAAAGAGGCCATGCCGTCAGCCACGTGTCCCATACTGCTTTATTCTGATTGGCTTGTGAGCAATACTGCCTCTTAACGTTTCCTCCAACAAATAGGACTGAATGGACACCGCAGGCTACTGTACCCAGTAGAGACACAAAACACCTCGTCCTCAAAAAACATGACGGGGGAAAAAAAAAAAAAAAAAAAAGAAGAAAAGAGGAGAGGTTGTTTGAAAACCTGATTTTGGAGATGCACACTTGATCTGACGCTGGACAAACCAAGTTGTTCTTTCAGAAAGAGGCAGTGGCTGTGTTCCAGACCAAACACTCCCCTGTAACAAGGTTGTTCAATACATGTCGTGAATCCAAACGGAACCAAAGACTGAAACGACGAACATAGAAACGACTTAACTGAATTTTATTTAAGGTTCAAAAAGCCCTGACCATCCCTCTATATTGACATTTTCCTTGCTAAGCTCGACTTGATGCATAAATGGGAAACTCACACCTCTGTTCTTATAAACTGGACAAAAGAGAAACATGGACTTCCACATAAATTGGGAAAAATAATAATTCATCCATGAGTACACGTGTCCACGTCTTTTCTGGTCACACAAAGTGCACAGGGAGGGTGGGAGGGTCTGTATTTGGTTTGGAACGGAGCCGCTGCGGATACAAATAACGACGCGCATCTCTTGATGCACAAGGGCTGTGATGTCACAGGGAACTTATGACATCATTGGAGCAAATGTTTTGGTGGGTTTGCTTGACCGTGATGACTCTGCAGAGCAGCAGCAGATGCCCATCAAGTCCCCTGAAGTGTGAGTCGTTCTCTGAGCTCACTGTGATGGAAACCCTCGACGAACGAGAGTGTGAATGAATTTTATTTTAGATGTTCTGGTTTCGTTTTACGTTTTACCCCGGCATCACTCCTTGGTAGCTGCCTCGGTTCAAAAGGGGACTTAGATGAGCTCGGCGGACTCTGCGAAACATCGGCGGCGTTGTCTGAAATGCAATGAGCTGGAACCCGCAGTGGGGCTGTTCTGTTATTACACCCCTCCCCCACCCCTGTTCCCAATGTCCCTCAGTTTACAAGAAACAAACAGGAAATAAAAAGATTAAAGAAACATAAAGAAAAGAGAAAAAAAAAGAAATCCCCCCACCCCCCAACTGGGCCTGCCAGCACACCACTGACTTCAAGTGTGTGCATGTGTGTGTATGTGTGAGAATCAGTGTGTCCGCGATCGTGGCCTCCAGAGTCTCTGAGAACATTTGAGGACTGGTGTGTGTGGGTGTGTGTGTATGTGTGTGTGGAGGCTCCATGGGGGTGAGGGGGACTCCTAGTATTTCTTCCCCGGAACAAACTCCTTCGCTTCAGGATTCAAGATGCTCTTCCTCTGCAGGACAATAAAGAAAAGGCGAGTAAGAAAACACTCCTTAACTGTCAATGATTAATACCAAAGTGACGTAAGAAAAATTCAATGTGAAACTAAACACATCTGTGTCTCACCGCCACTTCCTCCAGGTTGCTGTGGTGATCGCTGACGGACAGGCTGTTGAGCTGCTGCTGCAGCTGCCCCATCCCCTGGTTGTTGAGGTCACGCGACGGGATGAACCAATCCTGGTCCTCCTCCTCAAGCATTTCCTGGAAGCAGCGCTCCAAGAATTCTTGCTCCAACAGCTCCTCCTCCACCTGGGGAGACAAGAAACACAAGTGAGTGGCAAAATCAAGGGGCAGAGAAGAGCATTGGGATGGATGGACAGAAAAACATGGAGAGGTTGGTTTGCAAGAGTGAATTTGCATCAAAAGTAGGTGGGAGCTTTCGTAAAAACTAAGACGTGTGGCGGCATGAAAGTGGATGACTCATCGATCTGAGTGAGAGTAAAAGACATGACGTGGAGAAAGAGGGAGCTGAAAAGGGGATCAGCAATTGGAGGAGGATGGATTTCCAAAGTCAGACACACCTCCACCCATACAACACTCATCATGTGACTCAAGGGATTAAGGTTGGGTCCAAATAACGTCCAATACACAAGGATGAAAAACATCTGCATCACATGACAACAAGGGGAGGGGATAAGCAAGAGTGAGGGAGTGTCTGTGTGTTATCAGACATTGTCTGCGCTGAGAATCATGGGAGAGAGTGGCTGGGAGGATAATAATGGAGGGTAAGGGGAAGCAGAAATCAAGATAAAATGGCAGATTTTTAAGTCAGTGAAGGAAAGAGCGGAAGAGGTTTTAAGAAGAACCAAGACAGGCATGTAAGGGCAACATGGCAGGAGGAGGAAGATCTTTCAACAGGAGAAACCCCCGACTGGTCTTCAAATGACATTCAATCACAAAACACAAGAGAAGAGACACCGTGAATCACAATTATCCTTCTCCGCCTCTGTGTCAACGTGCTACAGAATGACGCATCAGACTGACGGAGGTGAAACGCTTCAGTGGACATTACTGTTTTTAAGAATGGAGTGCGCCTCGGGAACCCGACCAGTCCAAGCTGAAAGGAAAACCAACTGGAGGGGCCGGAAAGGGCCTCCGCCAACTCCAATCAGATTTCCAGCAGGTTGGAAATCGGATCGGATTTCGCAACCCGTTAACGAGCCTTCTAATCATGTTTAAGATCAATAGCAGAGAGACTGCCAATTGAGCACCAATCAGGGGCTTTCATTGGCGACTTACAAATGGGTCTTCTTACAACAAGTGTCCCATAACAACATGTAGAATGAGCACACACACCTGTCTGTTATACTCCTCCTCATTCTCCATCCACATGTACTCGGCGAACGGGTTGGCGTCGCTCCCCTCTCCTGCATGCCCATTGGCCACCGGCTCCTTTCCCTCCTTGCCCGGAGCACCGCCTCCCGGTGTCTTGGCCACCTCTGGACCGCTCATCTCAGCCGGCTCTGGAAATGTACATTTAAATAAATTAAAAACTGGACATGAGAAAAACTCAAAATTCATGTTAACGTACAAAGCCATGGTAAAAGAAATTCTGGTTAAACACTTTATTTTCTTCTTTCCTTGGAAGACATAACATTGGCTCATCTACTTCTACTCTCATTCACTTCAATTGATATTTTCTCATCTGAAGTTTCAGCCCTGGATCCAAACGTAACAAATCAGCAGCGCCTCAGTTACATTTTAGCCACAGCTTTAAACTGCAAAAACAATAAAACCTCCAAATAACACTTTTCCATATCTCATGGGCTGAAAACTGAATACGACACCAATATCTGGGACTGGTCCTGCTCAAATGCGTCTCCAGAAATAACATATACCTAATATATATATAAATAGTTTTTAGACACACACTGAGAGGTGCAGATAGACACCATGAAGACCTGCAGCAACACTCACTCGCTGTGACATCACTTACACACAAACATCACCAGAACGTCCCAGTTTTCTGTCAAGTTTCAGTTCGTGAAGGAAGAAAAGTCCAATGAAATTGAAATCCAAGCAAGAGGTGGATTAGCAGAACATTACAAAAAATAGTAGGAATACTGTTACGTAAAAAAAACAATTTAAAAAAAACAATTGAGACAATAAATGAGGTTACACACCCACAGAAGCTTGAATACAAGAAAGTACTTTTTTCTCCATGTTAAAACACATATTTAACTGAATGCTTTTGTGATGTTGCATCAGCCTTTTAGTCAATCACTCTGCTCAACAGCTGGGCCGGTCACAGATGCATCACAAATATTGCAACAAATAGAAAAACAAAACTTCTCATCAACAATAAAATGTATTGCAATAATTTCTGGGACAAAATATTTCCCAATAAATTGTGTTATTGTGAAAGGTCTACAGAAATATTTTCAACACACCAAGTTAGAGGCATCCTTGTTCAGTTTACAGCTTTAGTCCTGGGAATTTGTTTCATATACTAGCAGATTTAGTATTGTACAATGAAATATCCTTGACTGAATAGATATTGAATCGGAAATCAAAACCTTTGGGATTTGAATTGATTTGGGAATCTGTGGTGATACCGAGCCTTAAAAACAAACAACATAAAAGGGAACTGTCAAGCAAGGGTATAATAGGAGTGTTATTGCAGTGCCAAAGGGCGTAGTGAAACATTTTGGGTGTATCTAAATTATGTGCTGGTGCACCTTAATGAAAAAGTTAGGCGCATCAGTGCAACCAATGTAAAACGTTAGTCTGGAGCCCTGCTGTTGGTTATAGAGTTACTTTGAGATCGCTAATGTTTCTCTGCACATTGCATCTTCTGCTGAAATGACTTAATCATCAAATTTGCAGCCTCCTTTACATGCAACTTACTTCCATTTTATTGATTCTTATCTCATGTTTTCACTGGGTGGATAAACAAAGCCTGTCTCAAGGTAAGAATAACAATAAACTTAAAAATCTCTGCTTGTGCTCATCTTTGTACAAATACAACAAATGAGTGAGAATCTCTAAATCCACTGAGGATCCATCTTAAGGGGGAGAAAAGAAAACTCTCCGCAAATACAAAAATCAAAGTTGTCTTTGTGCAAATATTGTAGTTCTTTCTTCTCATGACCTTTCCGTGTGGATTTATGATCTGCTGCTAAATATTGGACACAATCTCCTAGCTGAACATCCACACCTGCTCTGAAAACACTGCACATCCTGAATGTTTTACTTGGCCTTTCCTCCTCTAGCTGGCCGTCTTCCACACCACAAGGAATTCCAATAACAAAGCAACACGATACAACCAGTTTATCTGACGTGGACTCTCCAGCGCAGCAACAATGTTGCATATCCAGACCTGCAGCTTCACTTGCACAAGTCTGAGAGTCAACAACATTAAGTGAAAGTCCACCGATCACAGAAACAGGGTGATGTCACAGTAGGAAAATCCTACTCATGCACAATGAAATGCCTGTAACACAAACACAATCTTATTCATGAAATTCCATGTGGGTAAATGATATCTGACTGTTGAGCTAAAGTGTGGGTCGGACCTCCCTGAGGGGTGACCAGACAGAGAAGGGGTCGCAAATACAATTTAAAAACAATTAAAACATTTTAGTCATAATTATAAGTTACATTTAACATAAAATATGCAAATAAAATATTAGCATTTTGATTTTCTTGATCTCCACATGACCCATAAGGTGATAATGACAAATTAGTGACAGCATCAGTTGCATTAAGGCCAATTTGCAGCAATAGAATAAACACTGCAACATGCATGATGTTTAGATGTTTAAATCTACAACCTTTGGGATAATTGGGGAGTCCCACGACTCTGGTACAGTTTTGGGATCAGGGGCTGAAAAGTTTGAAAATCCAAAAGCTAAAGATGAACTGATCAAGAAATACTTGGACTATTTGAACTCTGCAATAGAAACGGTCAGACAAGGCCTACATATGCATAATATTGTGCTAAATAAACACAACAAATGCTCATCTAAAAGATTTATAAATATAGAAACACGAACCAAATATCTGCCAACCTTCAGTAAGTCACTTGAGCTACGTAGATTTTTTGAGATATGCCTATTTTCTCTGTTCTGCTGCAGCCACTGCAGGTTAACTGCAATTAACTTAACGTAATAATAACATGAGTATATGATGTGATGAAATGAGACATATGCTTCAGCTTTCTGCTGCAAATAGTTCTTATTTTATATTAATTATGAGCACTCACTGCCCACAGGAGGTCAGCTCTCAGAGGGTTAACTGTGCTTATATACAGAACTCAATACTTTCATAATGAAGTATCATACATTAAATTGTGTGAAAGGGGCAATAAAACAGATTGTCCATCAGTGATTCTGTGGCACAGACACAGAACTACCTCTACGATGAGATATGACCACTATGACATAATCCTTAGACTGCCAGCCAGCTCCAACAGACTTGTCATGACTCAACTGCAGCCTCGCCGTGGACACAGAGGGGGGAGGGAAAGAGAGGGAAAAAAAGGATCTAAAAGGGGCCGTGAACACAGCTCCAGGGTCAGCCTCGTGCACACACGCATGCACACATTTGTGTGTTTGACTTGCAAGGAATGATTTAGATTCCCCTAACCCAGTGTATCTTCACACATGCCGTTACCCGATGTCCAAAGTCAGAACATTGTGTTACTTTGACGCATGTTCCTGCAGCTTCCATCTTGGTCGCTGTGATCCAACACATGAAGGCAGAGTGTGACCTGAGGGAGAGTGTCATCCACTGGTCACATCTCAAACAAACATGGATAATCTAAGTAGGTTAGCAGACTAGGAAGGTGTGTCTTTATGTGTTGGCAATGATAACGCAGCCTAATTATTCAGCGCAGTGATTTTTAAAGAAGACATCAGAATCTTAAAAAAGGCTAACAGAGAGAGAGAATGTCTGAGCAAGGTGCAAGTCCAAAGTGCTTAAGGCATTTGTGGGAGTGTGTGCTAGTTCCATTAAGTTTTAACAACACAAACTTTGCCGGGAAAAAATGAGAAGCAATTATGATGAGGATCTGCTGCTCCTCTTGTTTCTTTCTCTCATTTCAAATAGAACAAAGCTGTGAACAGCAAATATCACAATCATGAGCATTCCTGAGTTGAATAAAGACCAAAAGAAAAAATTAAGTTTGAGAATTATCAGGTGAACTCTAGCGCTAAAATCAATTTCCAACCGCTGCCAATAGTTAGTGGCGCTAACATTTCTCTGCTCAGACGACACAGTGGCACATTTTAAACTGTTATAAATAAAAGTAGAGACAGTGAGCACTGTGCCATTATGAACCGCACAAAGCACTTAACATGTACACGTTGCATAACAGCGTGTTGGTCACCATGTAATATTTAGTTAGCAGGGCCTAGTATGGCCCATCAAACAAGCAGAGTGCCATATGATCGTATCTGATGAGAATTATGGGTAAACAGTGGGAAAGTACATAGCTGTTCTGTAGCAGTGCAACACAGAACATGTTAAAATACTGATAAACTCACAAAACCTGTTTTTTTTTTTTAACTGAGCTGTTGCAATATGTAAATATTTCTTATGTTGTGATCTGAAACACCGACACAATGAAATTGAGCTGTTGGGAACCTTGATCTTTAGTTTTCACCGGTTCCCGACAAATCATGGAGAAAATGTTTAACTCAAAAAATATTTAGACAAGTGATTGAAAGTTTGTGCCAGTTGTGATTTATGCCCTGGTATATTAGTACATTGAATATCTTTAGGGTTAGAGCTGGTGATTGGACAACATTTTACACTAATTTCTCAAAGAGCAAATTATGAGCAAACGATGAAAAAAATAATGAAATATTGTGTAGATATTTCTTCAAATCACCTCATTCAGTCCAGCTGTAAACTGTTTTAGGCAGTTGAAGTCAAAGCGACCCAAAAAAACATGCTTGAGAACTTATAGTATGTAAAAGAGCCTAATGGTCAAAAATATTAAACTGCACATGTGAAAATGTTGTTTACGTCTGCAGACGACTTTGAATGATCTTTAGAGAGAGCCTGGGATACTTTGTTTCGCAGAGAGATGTAGAACTCAATCATTTCTGAGTATATTATAAACTCATCAATGACATGACGGTTTCTTTAATGGAACCATTTATCCTGCTTTACTCAATCAGTACATTTTAGATCTAGTTTTTGGTTGGACAAACCTGATTTCACTATGGGCTTTTGGAAATAGAAAGCACAGTTCACACAATTATCAATTAACAAAGACAACAAAAGATATACTGCTTCATCGGAACTAAAACCATTAGTTTATATAGTTATATTCACCGTTTCTGTTTCACACCAGTGTTCATAAAGCAGCTGAAACAACAAAAACAGCTACCGTGCTTAAGGGATGCATACGAATTTCACAATATCCAACTCCACACGTGTGAGTCACAGTGTAGACAAACCCCGGGAGACGTCGTGTACCTAAGGGGGAATAAAAGCTGGAAAATCTCAAACAGGTCAAATCTACGACGGATCCCAGAGAACCACAGAGCGGTGTGTGCAGCTCCATCCCTGTGAACACAAGATGCTGGGAACAAACCGCCTCATAACACATTATGTAACGCAACAGTTAGTGTCCTGTGTGTAATGGGAGCGTCGTCGTGGCTCACCCCGGCTAACATCTCTGCGCAGCTAACGGGGCTAATCCAGGTGTCCGGGGCCTACCTGGGAAGTTGGTGTAGTGGATTGGACGGTTTTAGCCGAGGTGATGCTAGGTGGCTAGCACATAGGTAGCTGTCAGCGCACGGGCCTAAGGTGAATGCTAATCCAGCAACAACAAAGGGTAGACGGCTCGGTGCGCGAAAACAGTTCTTTACAATAAAGTGACAACGAGGGGAAGCGTGGAAACGACTCCAAAACACCCGCGGCGTGTAAACATGGAGGTACGGCGGGGTATTGCGACACAGAAACCGCGCACCGAGGTCAAACTCCGCTCCCGTTCGGATGCTAGAGGCCAAACAAAGTCGGCGGCTCCGCTACGAGCTAGCGCGCTGCTAAAGCTAAAAGCTAATGCTAAAGCATGGCAGCATCACGGAGGCAGGTCAACAACACAAGCCTCCGCTGCGGGGATTACAAGAGCCCGTCGGGCAACACGACACAAAGCCGCGTGGGGTCGAGCTCCCCGCGCCCCGCGTTACCTGGCATCGTGATCCCGGTGTTCGCCTCGAAGTGTGACGTTATTCGAAGTTGTCGCAACTACACCGCGAAGAGTGCGTTCGTCGTTTCTCTCCGTGCGGCCGCTGCTCCGTGCTGCTGCTGCGACGTAGCTCCACTCAGCTAAATCCCGTTAGCCACCTCTGCTAACGTTACAGGGGGGTCACGTGGGCTGCTGCTGCGTCCAGGGGCTTCAAGGAGCGTGGGAATTTGCTTTTCACGTTCAGTGTGAGCGAGCGTGAAAAATAAGAATGATCACGATTTATTCTTTAAACAGCCATTTACTTATTGTTCATGTATAAGAGAACAAAAAAGAAGAAATCATAAAAACAGGATCATGTCGATGCGATGGAAAAGTAAGATGTGGAATGTCAAAATGGTTTTCTTAGTAGAAAAAAGGGATTTAAAAAAATATAATACTTAAAATAGCTTTTATCACATATTTTAACTGTGAGGATGTTGCTTTTTCCACAAGTTTAGCAAATATATTAACAATTTCTTTGTTATCTTTTATAAGAACTCATGCATTTGAAGTTCTTTCTTTCGTTTAAGAACTTTAGCAGGAACTGAAATTCTGTTTGTCGGCGAACGCTGGTGTAAAGATGTATGTAGACATGTACATAACATATAAGTGCACAACATTTTAATAATGCATCAATAAGTTGTAAAGTGTCATATAAGTACTCGTCATATAAGTACTCATCATACAAGTACGCAGTCAATACCTCAAATGGCAGATAGGATATTTGATGATTGTAGTGCCAATCGACACTATCTTATTGTTACCACATAATTGTGTTATTGTTATTCTACGTTCAAAATGAATGGTTTAAGACTAAAAGATAGATGCTTTGATTTCAGAATTTCGTCTGGTGTGATCCATAACACTAGAATACATTTATCTTCTTACCATGGCATATCCTGATCTATACTGATACTGACAAATATACTTATTTATATTGTGATAGTAACTATATCCACCAGCCTTAGTTCAGATATTTTGAAATCATCCGACATATTCGGAAGATGCTGATGTCTATTTGAAGGATGACCGGCTTTGACACTGATTAATATGAATGTGTAGTTGTGCAGGTCGACAGTGCACGTGATAAGCAACTGAAAAACAAACCAAAAATGCAAAAAGCTCATAGTGCATGATAAGATGATGGATCCTCAGACTGAACAAAATCCAGCTCCGATGCACTTTGAGCACCAAAACACTATAAATCACTGACCCTCTCTCCTCTGGTGTCCATACAGATGAAAAAAAGGCCAGGAGTTTTCTGTGTTAAGAAAAAAAAGTCAAATGTGTTTTTTTCTTCCCCTATCCCGTTTAATCAACACAAAATATCACAACAGAAATAGACACCATTGTGTGTCACCACCAGGAATAGATATTGTGTTCCTTTCCTCTCCGGTTTGAAGTTCCACTGGTTAATGTCATTACTTAAGCTAACTGAGTGACTGACAACAGCTGACGACACGGTTGCCTAGCAGCAAGTGAGGCATGATCTTTTGGTGCTTTTGCCTGCAACAACTTCTTCCAAAATCAGAGAAAAATATATTGTCCTATTCTCGAACCAACAAAGAATGTCCAACACTTTTGATTTGCAGCCTTACATTGAAAAAAAGACGAATGTGAATACCAGTCAGGAGTCTATTCATAATGAGATACGGTCAAGAACTTATGTGACTGATCATTCAGTCGTGACATTAGAGTAAAAACATGGAGGACCTGCAACAACTGTTTCTGCTACTGTTAAATACCAAAGACATTAAAGAGGCGGCACATTTTTTAAACTTTAACAATTTAACCTGCTCACTGCGCACAAATCAAATCATGAATAGTTCCAAATAATTCAATTCTAACATCTAATCCAATAGAGATGACCCTCAGTCCTGATTCTACATTTAATTCTTCATTTGGAATAAAAATACTGGATGGTTTTATCCTTTCACACTATCAACAGTGCACCAATCTGTGAGGGAGTTAAGCATCACTTCTGGTTGAACTGCAACTCAAAAACATGCAGTGCCTGAAAAGGCCGAGGGGTCACGAGCAGACATGTGATCCCTAAAGGGCGACATAAATCAAACAGGTCGGGAAACAATGATCCAGGCTAATCAAATAATTAACCAATCGCTTCCGCGCTACACGTCACAGTAACGCTGAGTTTGAAAGATCAGGGCTCACGGTTGGTACGTGAACGCAGCACGAGAGCAACCCCCCCCCAACACCCCACCACCCCCCGTGTTCGCTCTCCTCCAAGAACACAAATGCCTGCGTGGCTTCGGAAACACGAGTATTTCTGTCAATCGATTACAAACGATCCGATCGCTTCTCGTCAGCTTCGATGTGGAGGACTGAGGAGTTGTAGTGATAAAACAACGGGTTGCTAAATGACCCGGTGTGTCCGTAACCCTCACAGATGTGTTTCTGATCTGAGGGAAGAGCTGTGTTCACGAGCTCGACAGTGTATGGAAGTTCATAGAAGTATTTGCAGAGTACTTTATATACTTTAAAACCCAGTGTTAAAGCTGTGCTGGTGTTAGCCAACGTGAAATGTACACATGTAACCACAAACAGACCGTTTATCGGCGTGTGTCTTCACATTGTTGACGGTTGGTTTCTCTGGTTGTTGAATCCCTGCTCTTTCTCTCTGTTTCTCTCTCTTTTCTTAATGATTAATCAAGATCAACAACAGACAACAACAGACTCACCACACAACTTCAAGTAGTGAGGGTGGGGGGGGGGGATCCGCAAACAAGCTGTCTGTACTGGGGTGAAAACTGCTCTTTTCCGGTCCCGGATGTCTTCAAGAAAAAAGCGCAGAGAATATAATTTTCTTATTTTCTCCTCTGGGGGAAACAAAAACGTGTCTCGGTTGTTATTTCTCTCCTGTTATTGGCCGAACAGCGGATGAATCCAGTGTTTTGCTTCTTGAACGTTGAGACTGAAAAACATAACCGTCGTGGTCGCGTTTGTCCAGTTGTAGCGTTCACTCATTGGCTGGAGCCGCCATCGGTCAACGCCTCCTCGCGATGCTATTGGCCCGGACGACCGCATGTCCCGCCCCAACTACCCATTCATGTAAGTAAACAAAATGTAACCCATGTCTCTCTGCAGCCTCTTTGTGGAGATCCATGTGAACAGTTATTATTTGACTATGACTCACCTGTGTTGCAGCAGTTCTAGTTTTATGTTGTTTTTTTTTTATCAATAAAGTTTTTTATTTATTCATACACATATAAACATACAATCAAACTCAAAAACAAACACTGATACCAGCATCAACAGACAGTATATCCAGCATACCACCATATATACAAAGGCTTCCTGCAAGTCGATATTGTCTTTTTTGAAACAACCAAAATATGCATTCCCCACCATGTCTACAAATCTGTCCATAGTTTTCAGGGCTGAGGAAACCCCAAACCATTAAGTTCCATTATTCTCAGGTGCCATGCAAGTCTGAAAATGCCACCAGAATAATTCAGTTATTAAAGAAGATTTGTAAACTATCAGAAATATAATATCCTATTTGCTATTAAACACGCAACATTATTAAGAAAATGCATATGATTGGTTTTACTGCAGAAAATTGACTATCTATTCTGTTCCAATATGTTTTTGAGGCGACATCGCATGACAGAGCGCAAAAACATTTTCATATGCATCCCCAATTTTAGAAGGAGGTCATCATTTCCCATCTCCAGCAATCCTATCCCACTTCAGACTCGATCACAGGAGTAAAGCAGCAATAAGATAACAACAATAAGAACAAGTTAACAATAACAATAGTTCCACAGTGGGATCCAGGGTGTGACTGTTGTGAGATGAGATGCTACAGCAACAAACAAATTGTCTATGTAAATTATTAAATTGGAAATGCTCACTGTTCCTTTTGTGGTGTTTTGTTAGCATGTGTTAGCATAAACTGATGGGCCTCTTTATCCAGGTTGATCTAATGATCCTGTTGTGGCAGTGGATTGAGTGATGATACAAAAATATGTAACAACAATAATAACACATTTTACACCAAAGGACACCTGAAGATGTATCATAAATAAACACATGAATAATAAAGTAAACCCAAGCGTTAAAGACGTGATGTGTGGTAGACTGGTCTAAGCAGATGTTTTAGTGATGACAGCACATCTGGATCGGAAATACTTTCTCCCATTAAGAACACGGAGGCTCTATTGTGGCATAATAATGAAAATCATAGAACATTTCAATGTCTGAATTTACTTAATTTAATGTTTCTCAGGTGGATATTGTTATTCATAATTATTTATTGGCAGCATGTAAAGCCGTGTAGATTTGTGCCTTTTTGCAACTTGAACACTTTACCCTGCTCATCTTCACTGAGGTGACATGAACAATACTTGACTATAGCTTTCACATGCAATAACCCAGCCATCGACTCTCAAGGTCCTCGTGCATTTCTGAAAACCAGAAAGGACGAGACACTTTCAGCCAGCAGTGTATAAGGACACAATGAGAGGGTGCATCACCATAAAAAGACAGCAGAGGGCAACTGTAGCTCACACTGCATCCAGCAGAATCATTGCTATTCGGCTGTAAATGTGGATCTGAACATCTGTAACTAGACCCAAGGATTAGCCTGATCCCAACCCCATAAACACTAATGTCTGATGTGGTACAGACCATATAAAGTCCTCTACAATAGAGGAGCAGAGCAGTATACTCAATGGTCATGCTAAATGTGACTGGAATGCATATTCTTGTGCGTATATGTTGCATTAAACCACTGTTTTGTGAACACAGGAGTGAACAGTCACCATAAATCATCACTGTAACAGATTTCCAACATGCTAAACGATTTTCTGCGAAGTCCCACCTGCATGTAAGATGCATGGACGTGCTGTACTGAGACGGAGATGACGAGCGGCAGATGTTCCTCAGAGAGTCAGCCTGTACTGTATGTCTGCAGATGATTTATCCATAGTGACCTGTGATACCTCTCCTCGGGAAACTCATAAAAGGCTGCAGGAATGGCTTGTTTCCTTGTGATTACATGCAGACAGCACACACACACACACACACACACACACACAAACACAAACACTCACACACATCTAAACAGAAGCCAAATATGTTTCGTAAACTCTGGGGTCAGACTTCAGCTGGAGTTTCTCCTCAGTTCACATGGCTGAGGCCGTTATCACCAATCTCCACTTGATAAAAACTTTAATGCAAGTGCCCACAGTAGACGGCCCACTCCCACACATTGAGCCATGAGAGTGCACTGATATACAATGCATTCACACAAACTATTTTCACACTCGCTCTCTAGTTACAGACATAAAGAAGTGCTCCACTTCAACTCTTTTCCACCACTTTCCTTCTCCACAATACTGTTACATGATGCCTCCCTCCCTCCCTTCCTCCTCTTCTCTCTCTCTCCCCTTTAAATGTCACCCTCCGTCTCTGCTGTAGAATCATAAATCATAAATTCCCTTCCTCTCTCTCCTCTTGCCCCCCTTGCTTTTGATTACACAATAGTCCAGACTTCATGTGAGAGGGCTGTAACATTACTGAATGCGTGTGTGTGTGTGTGTGTGTGTGTGTGTGTGTGTGTGTGTGTGTGTGTGTGTGTGTGTGTGTGTGTGTGTGTGTGTGTGTCTGTGTGTGTGCTTCCAGCATAAACATCTCATGGGGACCAGGGCCTCGTCCAACAAACTTTAAAGTTTTGCCATCCACCCATTCACACACACACTTTGGCTCATGGAATCCGGGAGTCTAGGATTGAACCAATGGTTTTGGTTAGCCTGCAAATGCAAAGTCAATGCAAAGTCCTAATGAGCACACAAACCTGTGTGTGTGTGTGTCTGTGTGTGTCCGCGTTTGTGTGTGTGCATATGTGTATCTTCTACCCCAGCCTTTCCTGTGGCCCTGGGTCCCCACCCCAGGCTGCACAAGTAAGGTTGTCCAAAATAACACACACTCTTACACACACACAAACACATTCACATGAACACACTGAGAGACACCCTTTCGTGCACGGGAACAGGAAGTGGCGCGTTAACATACCCATATGCATTTAAAGGTACAATGTTGCCTTTATTATTTTCTGCACAAACTCCAGGACGTACCGAGTGCTCATAGTCCGAGGTCGTGTCAACAGTCACAAGTGAGGTGCTGTGAAGGCACAGCAAGAAACAAGCAGCACAGTATGTTAGCTTTGATCCAGGACGTTGGCGAATACGGAATATAGTCTCACTACACATTTGTTCCAGAAACCTTTAAAGAAAACAACGGGTCACACAGTACATGCAGACAACCTTTAATGGTTCCCACTTGTGTGTTTTTCTTACAGTGTGGCCCTCACATGTTCAGACTCTGGGCCCCTTGTTTGCTTGAGAAATGGTGGAAAGAAAAGTTACACAATATTTGTACAAGGAGATTATTGTACCACACTGCTAATGTCTGAATATTTGTGACCATCGCTGACTCTGATTGCAGAAAATTAAATGTGCACAACAGCTCTGAGGCCTCTAAATGTACAAAAGATCAGAAATCTCAAGCCCAACACTTCATGTTTGGTGCTCTCATGGTTCACAACTTGCTTTTTGTTATTCCAAACAGCTTTTGGACTTCTTAGTGAGTTTTGTCTACGAATCAAGACCGACAAACGTTGAGTCTTCAACCGCTCCCCAAAAAGTCACGAAGCAACTTTGAGCCGTCATGGATGAGAAGCTCAACGTCTTTAGCTCCATGACAACACAGCAGACTCCATCTTCTGCTCCAGAATGGCCCAGACCTTAAGCTGAGATAGTTCTGTCTCAGCTGTATATGCACTGACATACATGTGTGTTGTGGTGAACACTAAGGAAAGCTATAAACAAGAACATCATCAGTGACAGAGTAACCTGATGCTTTCGAGCATCAGGTTTTCTCTCAGGCCGCAGCTATTTAGAGAGGCTGGAGGAAGAACAGTGACTCCTGCGCTGTGTGTGCGTGTGTGTGTTCATGTGTGTGTTTCCGTTGCTCGATGTCCGAGAGATAATGTGGAATTCATGAGAGGAATGCAGCCCAGGGGTTCCTTCCTGTCACCTGACTCCATCACTTCCTGCGTCAGGCTTCCTCCGTCTGGACCTCCAAGGAGGAGGGCGAGGTTGCGTCTCAATAGCGGTCATGTGTCATTATTTGGTCTCTCCAGTGACAGAGAAGTTTTGAATCCAAACTCCCCAAAACCCCCTCACCCCCTAGTGTCCCCGGTGGGTTTCATCGGGCCTATTGCTAAACAGAAATTTCCGGCAAGTGACCAAACATATGAAACAGCGATAGCAGGTCAGTGCGAGCAAGGTGTCAAATAAAATGGATCAAACAGAGAAATGTGAGGGAGAGAATGGAAGGAAGAACTGCTCGTACAAGAGGGAAGAGGGACTGATATACGAGAACAATAAACGAGGCATTAAATAGAAAAAAAGAGGGAGAATGAAAAAGAGAGAAAGGTGATGGCAGGATCCATATGGGGCCTCTTGATTTTTCAAGGGGCAAGGGGAGACATGCCAGGTAATGGCTTCCAGACACACACACACACACACACACACGTAGACACACACACACTAATTCGATTTGGAAATCTGACAGGACAAGGAGACTGAGTGTATGTGGACATGTGTGTATATACCAGGGGCCCTTTTTCTATATACCCAAGAGGTCTGACTTCCTTTGCCCGTTGGGAGTGAGCGTGTGTGCATGTGTGTGTGTGTGTGTGTGTGCGTTACCAGAACTGGGGGTTAATGTATGCTTTCAATCACTGCTCTAGTGGGGGAGAAATCAGATCCCTGCAGTGTTGATGTGGACCACAAGATCCACACACACAAATGTACACACTCGGAACATAAGAAAACACTTTTCAGACATCAGGAAAGAGTGCAGCAAATGCATTCATCTACTGCTTAAGGTTTAATTTCATTCTCATTAAGGCAATACAGCATGACGTTTTGGTAAATACACATATTTGCTTTCTGGCCAAGATCTCCAAGGCTGAGTTGCTGACACATTACATCTTGTTTGAGGCGAAGATGAAGCCCGGCTAGTTTGCCCCCCCCCCCGTTTCCAGTCTTCACATCCTTCTTCTCATCGAACTCCCGGAAAGACAGCACATTTCTGACAAGTTAAACTCAACTTTAATTATAAACGGACATATGTGGAGCAAGTCACCTGTTTTCTTCCCCTCTGTGTGATCCCATCTGTGTCAGTTTGACCCAAACACCTGGTCGTTTCCTGCCTTTGTCTGCAAAGTTAGAAAGTCGCGCGTTAACGTTGTGCAAAGGTTTAGAGGGCAGCATGAAATAAAGCTAAGACAAGACGAAAGGAGAAGAGCAAGGAGGAAGATAGGAAGAGCCAATTAAACAGAGGAAGGATAGATATGCAGGGAGTGGGATGGAGGGGAAAGAGAGGGCAAGATGACTTCAGCGGGATACGCTCAAGATTACTCCACCCTCATACACACAGCAATATCCCTCAGAGGTAAATCCCGAGCACACCCCCCCACCCCCCTATACGCTGCCACAGCCCTCCCTCTAATGCAACTGGTGTGTGTGTGTGTCACCACTTCTCTCTGACATTCCTTTACAGAGCGCAGAGACGCTGAGCTTGGCTGCAGGGAGCCAGAGCTCCATATCGAACTCCATTAAGAAAAACAAGGACTTTTACTGAGAAAAAGCAGAGGAACATTATCTCCCTTCTCGAAGCTGCAGCTCCTCACTTCTCATCGTGATCATCCCTCTGATTCACAACTTCCCATCTTGGGAGACCTGCCTGTAAGTGAGCTGAGACATCTCACATTTTCAACAGGAGCGTTTCTACAAAAGCATCCTTTTGTATCCCTGTCACACTTTAGCACTCTTCCTTTTCCTTTTCATCTCTTCCCTGGAGGCGGATTCCAAACTTCAGACTGCAGGAGTTTGGGAGACACATTTTGAGAGAGGCATCAAAAGGGCATAGTGTTGCAACTGCTTCCAAAGTGGTGAGTTAACATTAGAGGAGGAAATGCACTTAAAAGTATTTCTTTGTATTGTATGTTGCTTGCTCTTCTTATAGTGTAACTTGTATTTGAGTTGTTCTTTTGTAATATTTTGTGTTAATGGTTCAGAGACAAATGTGCACCAGTAAATCTAATGTGCACAAAACTTCTCCACATACTTGAAAGTGACAGGGCTCCATTGTTAATGGTGCATAAAAGTGGAGTGCGTTGCGCAGTCTGTCCCTAATGTAACATCTCAGGGGAGTTTGAGCTGCTTGTTCTGCTGATCCCTTGCAAAACTCTGGTCGTGCGCCTGAGAGAGGGAGACAAAGGTAGAGACTGCAGGACGGGGGGGGGGCTGAAGGGCTGCATGAAGGGTTTAATGAGATGAATGGATGAGAGAGTTAAAGCAGAGGGAAGGAGAGAAAAAAAGAATGTGAAGGAGATGTGGAGTTTCATCCTCTGGTTATATCATCAAAGTGCAGGGACGACAGCTGGAAACATACATAAGCACACGATATAATCAAATGTTTTAGGCATATGTTTGAATGAACGCACACATATGTAGCGTGCATGTATGCAAGTCAAGGATGTCAAACAAAAGTATGGTCTCTCTCTCTCTCTCTCTCTCACGCACACACACACACACACGCACACGCAAATCTGATTTAAACAAACACATCTTTGTTTCATTGAACTCTTAGTTTGCTTCCGGCTCAGATCACAGAGTCTGTGATCCAATGATTCCCGGCGCTGCAATTCAATATACACACACACACACACACACACACACACACAGTTGTGTCTCCATGACCAGGACATTTCATTGAATAACACTGATTTCCTGGAGACTCTAACCTTGACCATAGTTTCCACTTGCCTAATCCTAAACCTGACCTAATCCTAAACTTGACCTCATGTTAAAAAACCTCTTCACTTCAAAATGTATTGATTTACTTAATGATGTCTTACTTTTGGGTGTGTGTGTCATATGTCAGTAAAATACTGTACAAGTTAATGTAAATATAAAAAAATGAGCTTCCCATTGCAAACCACCAGTGACCTACAGTTACAGTTGCTGTTGTTGGGGTGTGTCTCATTCACTTCCCCTGCTTGGCTGATTAATGTCTGTTTGCTGACTTGTATGCTATATTTATTTTCTGCCATTGTACTTGAGTAAAATGGTCAAATATGCACAACACCCATGACCAATGGAATGAAAATGCAATAATTGTTTGCCCAAATCTTTAATAAATTGTCCACTTAGTATTTTATCAACTCTATAACTTCTGTCATCACTTCTGTATCTGCCTTAAAATTGTATTGTTATTGGCATCATTTACCAGTTGCAACTCATTGAAATGAAATGGTATTCAGCTGCAACCTGTAACTTCACCACTAGATGTCACTAAATTTGACACACTGAACCTTTAATATTTCATGTTAAGAATGTTTCACGTGACTATGTGTAGTGATGAACCCACATATTATTTTCTCTCTGCAGTTCCCCTCAGTCTTATTGAGCATTTAGCATCTTTTAGCTCATTGTTTAGGTTTTAGTGCTACAACGTTATCTAACTGCCCAGCAGCAAATATCCGAGAGACAGATTTAGCAACTGGCTCAATGTGAACTACTGTGAAGCATTTACATTGATCATTTCCTCAAGAGAATGTGGAAACCAAAACAAAGGCAAAAGGGAGGCGAATATTGTTTTTAAATTTGACAGATGGACGGAAATCAGGTTTATAAGCCATGAAGAAGAGTTTTCCGTATCGATTATCTTATCTGCATTATGTTGTTTCTCTGCAGACCCTGGCTCCTGTAAAGATGGCTGACATGGTGCAGCCAGACACAAACAGCCTGCAGATCCCAGGTGAGACACACACTGTACACACACACACACACACACACACACACACACACTAAAGTTCTACAACATCCTGGTTAAAATGACTCACTCCTCGTTCGTTATCTTTTGGAGTGTGAATACCTTCACATGTCCCTCTCCCACTTATATATACTCACATCAGATTCCACTCATTCCACTCATTCCACCTCAGGTCAAGTGTGTTTTAATCTCCACGGTGAAAAATAAGGTGTTGTCTGCATGTGTACATGCTAGTATCAGTAGTTGTATCAGTTTCCCCATGGACACAATTTCATTTTTGGCTGTAGTTTATTATATATGTGACGCATCTACCACATCTGAAACACGTTTGTGGCTACATTTTAATTTTCTCTTCTCTTCTTCAACTCAATTAATTTCTAGGTGAGGATTTATCGGCCCCTTCGTCGCCTGCCACAGCGAGAAATGACTGCAGCATCACACCGCTCACGCCCTCATCCTCACCAGTAACTACACACACACACATTGGCCACAGACACACACCCTTTCCTCTTCCTACTTTTTTTTCTTAATATAGAGTTCTTAAACATGACTTGTAAACCAACATCCACTTCACAGTGTTATTAGTGGTTTATAATAGCACTTGCACTTACAGTTTAAAGTGAAGTGCTCCGTGAAGGCTACAGTCTGTGGGAAAGAAATACATGCACACTGACACTTTGATGAAATAGGGGAAAGGAATAATTAGTTCCACAAATATGTAAATTTAGTTTCAACTTCTTCTATCTGTCTGTTTTTCTCTCAGAGGGTGGAGGTCAGACCTAGGATGGCCTGCCCATTCTCCGTCGTCGTGGCGATTGATTTCGGGACGACCTCCAGCGGCTATGCGTTCAGCTTCACACAGGACTCAGACGCCATACACATGATGAAGTAAGACTTTCTTTGCATTTTCTTCATTTCTATTCTCTTCTTCTGTACTTTCTTTTCGTTACAGATTTTTTTCCTCCAATCTGTGCAGGCGCTGGGAGGGCGGCGACCCTGGAGTGGCCAATCAGAAGAGCCCAACGTGTTTGCTGCTGACTCCTGAATTGCGGTTCCACAGTTTTGGGTTTGCTGCGCGGGACTTCTACCACGATCTGGACCCGGAAGAGGCCCGGCACTGGCTCTACTTCGATAAATTTAAAATGAAGATCCACAGCACAAGTGTAAGACGAAGAAAATTAAAGGGAAAAAGAAATAGAACAGTAAAAGTGACAAAAAGCTTTTAACTTGCACATAATACAAAACTAAAATATAAAAGAGTAACTTAACCAATGTACCATTTACAAAAATACTCTTTTGCTGCCTGGATAAAAAAGTATTTATACTTGTAACCACACCGAACAGTGATCATGCACTAACACACCCAAGAGTACACTTTTCCATCACAGCAGCAAATTCAGAAGTAAAAAAAAATGTTTATCTGCTGTTAAGTTTGTCTTTAAGTATCAGGTAGTGGGTTTCTTCTTGCAGTATTGCTGCAGCAGTTGTGGCTGTGTTTCATACAGGACCTCACCATGGAGACAGAGCTGGAGGCAGTCAATGGACGCAAGGTCAGGGCCATCGAGGTGTTCGCTCACGCCCTGCGCTTCTTCAGGGAGCATGCTCTGAAGGTGCGCTTTAAAGCTCAGTTTGTACATGTGTATGCTCACAGATTCTCTGTTGAGATGATTTTAAACCACCCAAAGAAACGTCTTCAGATTGTTTTATAATTGATATACATTAGTTTCCTTGTTTTAATGTTGTACTAGAAATAAATTCTTTGTGGGGGGGGTTCTGTTGTAGGAGGTGAAGGACCAGTCTTCATCAGTGCTGGAGGGAGAGGAGATCAGATGGGTGATCACGGTCCCCGCGGTGTGGAGACAACCTGCCAAACAATTCATGAGAGAGGCCGCATACCTGGTAACACACACACACACACATTGACAGATACTGTGCATAGATTAGTGCATACAGAGGCATATTTTAGTTTATTAATTTAATTTAATAGGAATTTATCCCGAGATTCGTACTTTAAATCACAGAAATAAATTAACACTGCACAGTAACACTTGTAACAACTATGAAATATCTTTCCTTTAGTTTGAACATTGTCCAAATTATTATTATCATTATCAATTATTATATAAAAATTATTATAGATCATTATATAATAAATTATTACTTGGTAGTTGGCTTACGCTATTGACGGCGGTAGACTCTGTGTGTGTGTGTGTGTTGGTTAAAAAAGAGAAAGAACAACAGGGATATAGAAAAGATTTGAAAAATATTGTCTGATTAATGTTTCCATGGAAGATAATTTACTATCCGCACACACACCCCTCCTCCATGTCCTGCAGATATCACAGTGACTTGTAGGAAGTGTTTGTGCATACACAGGGATGCAGGGGGTCCTATCATAATACACATCAATGAGAATGGGCTGACGTGTGTGTCTGTGATTGTGAGTCCCACTGTGCAGTGTGTATGTAACAGTTCGTGGGAAAGACAACCTTTCACTCGTAATGTCGTGCTTTCATTATTCTCTTTTGCTGCACTTAACCATTATCAGCTGTCTGCCAGTCACTCACACTGGTGCATACATAAATAGTGTAATACATACATACTTTCACATGCACACTACGTATGTATGCACACACACACACACACACACACACAGACACACCCTGAGTTGGCTCCTGGCTTGATGCTGTCGTGGGTGTGTGTACTTCCTGCTGCTGATGATGTCATCAGGAGGCGAACAATGAGGGAGACCGGCGAACAAACACAGGAAGCTGAGTCCAGACCCCCGCCCTGCACACACACACACACACACACACACACATCGTTCCAGCCACTCAAATTTATTCCCAATACATCAAAACTTATGCCCATCCTCTCCCCTCCTCTCCTCTCCTCTCCTCTCCCCTCCTCTCCTCTCCTCTCCTCTCCTCTCCCCTCCTCTCCTCTCCTCTCCTCTCCTCTCCCCTCCTCTCCTCTCCTCTCCCCTCCTCTCCTCTCCTCTCCTCTCCTCTCCCCTCCTCTCCTCTCCTCTCCCCTCCTCTCCTCTCCTCTCCTCTCCTCTCCTCTCCTCTGTTCACATCAGCTTCTCTCCCTTCTCCACCTTTAACCCTGTGTTTATGCTCCTCCATATGTTTATGTTGTACAGCTGTCCTTTGGCTTGTGTGTGTTTTACTCCAGGAGTCCTCGTCTGTCCTCTTTTTTCCTCTCATCTTTTTTGTTGACGTTGCCGTAAACTATATAATGCCAGTTTGTTTTGTTAGAACTACCTCTCACTCCTCTTCTTGTCTTCATCCTCTTTCAACATAACTTTTAGCCACTGTTTTTAATGTCTAGGACTTGACACTTGCCCCCAAATGATAATTACAAACCCAACAAAATTGCAAGAAGCATGGAAGCATTTTCCTATATGTCTGACTCTTCACTCCTGTTCAGTTCTCTCAGTTTCTATCTCTGTGTCCCTCCCCTCCCTCCATAGGCCGGACTGGTGTCCCCCGACTGCCCGGAGCAGCTCCTCATTGCTCTGGAACCGGAGGCTGCGTCCATTTACTGCCGCAAGCTCCGCCTCCACCAGGTGCTTGACCTCAGCATGCAGCCAATCACGAATGGCCTCGATATGGACGGGTCCCGGGCCTTCGACTCCAGCTTCAGACAAGGTGGAGAGGAGAGAGAGAGAGAGAGAGACTGTGTGTGTGTGTGTGTGTGTGTGTGTGTGTGTGCGTGCATGTGTGTGTGTGTGTTCTTGTGTACTTTGTCATTAGCATAAGCATGAAACCGCAGTGTGTTCCTGGAAATGTTGTTGTTTGGCTTAACTTGGGGGATTGTGGTTTTGTGCTTGTATGTGTGTGTGAGTTGTACACAGACAACTTTGGACAGGCCAAATGTGTCATATCGAGCAGACTCTCAAAGAACTAAGAATGAGTAGGGGGGGGGGGGGACTTGAACAGTGGTAGAAAATGGAGGAGAGCAGTTTTGAAACAGCAGTTTTGAAATAGACCCTTGAATTCACATAAAGGAGAAACATTCTGCAAAACCAGTAACGAGCCTCTGAGGTTTAAATATTTACCAGGGAAACTATTCAATTAACTTAATACTGTGGGGGAAGAAACTTTGACTGTCGTCAAGAGCTCGGCAACTCACGTCAGAAACATCATAAAACAGGCTTCAATAGAGTTAACTCGTTTTGCAAGGATACATAAACAAAACCTCTTATTATATAAATTGATGAACGTCATGTGTGTACAAATACATTTCTACCTTTAAACGTATCACTATTTCTGTATCATGGCAGTATGGGCATGTATTTTCTACAACATGCCAGTTGTTTTTTGGCTGTGAAAACAATAATGACATATTATCTCCGTATACACTTTTCAATGGGAATGCTTTTTTTAGCTCTGGTTGTTGCCAAGTGCTTTTGGACATATTGGTTTTGTAACTGCTTAATGGCAAATTTATAACAAGACAAACTTATAGCTCTATTCATGTTTTAAAAAGGCTAAGCTGCCAAAAGTGAGTTCAAATCTTTGAAAAAAAGTGTTCGCTAAAACTGCAAAGAAACTGCAGGAAAGTGCAGCGAATGAACAAAGAGTGACTGGAGGCTGGGAAAGAAGGAGACCGATGCATAATTCAGTGGTGAACATGCCGTCCAAAAATCCCCTGCACAGAACCACTTATACATATGTAGCCAGTGACACACACACACGCACGCACACACACACACACACACACACACACATGCAAAGAGACACACACTGAGCACAGGATATTGTAATTGGAACAAGGTGCAGGGAGACTATGATCTCACCCCCTCCTGGCCTGTCATTCTCCTTCTCCTCCACTCTCTTTCATTGTTTTTTCTCCCGCCCCCCCGCCTCTCGCTTTCTTTCTCTCTCTCAAACTTACTTCTGCTTCTCCTGTACTATAACGTCTTATTATAGTACAGGAGAAGCAGAAGTAACTTTTTCTTTTCTTTTCTTCTGCCACGACACATACAAATACAATAACACACACATGTGCAGGCTCGCAGACATACCTCACACACTTGGCATCACCATCATGGTTTTTACTATCTTTAGCTTTTTCTTCCACCTCATTTCTCCTCCAAAGATAGCACTGGGGAGTCATTAAAAAAATCACACACTGAGACACACAAACACACTTTCTTTCTTTTCTGTTGTTTCATGTAAATGGTTTCCAGACTTACGTTCCATTCGTCAACCCTGTACACACACACACACACACACACACACACACACACACACAGACACACACACACACACACGCACACACACAGATGGAATCTAAGCATGTATGATTGTAATGTTCTTTGTTCAGCTTTATTTACATTGTACACACATACATATGCACACACACACACACGCACACACGTATTACCTCCTGTTTCATGAAGGGTTTATAGGTTATTGTTTGTAATCTTTACAATCAATCTGTTCAACATCAGGACCGCAGCTTCGTTCGCAGCCTTTTCCAAAAAGAGAAGGTTTCTTTTATTTCCTCCTTCCTCCTCTCACGTCTTTGATCTGTAACTATTCCACATAATAAAGCCATTACCTCTCGTTTCGGGCATTCACTTGCATGCACGGGGGCGTTTCCTTGCATCTGCTCTGTCAAACAGGCTGTCAGGTATTCTGTGTCTCCGTCACATGTGTTTGAGCGTGTTCTGCTTTCGTTGGCCTACGTCCACATCTTCAACCTGCCAGTTGAGAACAAATTGTGTTCCTCATTTCTAACAAATTGCTCTTGTCATGCAAAACACATTGACTCTTGTTGTAGATCTTTTCTTGCTTAACTTGAATTGAAAGACTTTTTATTTATTTAGCCACATAAAATGTCATGATCTGCTGGATTATGACAGTAGTTTAAACTTTACTAGCCTAGTGAGGTTTAAAATCAAAACCATAGATCTTAATTAGGTGGAAAATGAAGCTGTTTCTCTTTTTGTTTGTGTTGAATATTGGTTAAAAACAAGCTTCAGTGTCTGACCCTACAATGTTTATCCAGAAAAACAAAGAATGGGATGTCACATAGAGCCCAAAGCTGGAGAGAATCCATAAAATGTATTTTAATTTGAAGAGCTGGGCCTAAAGCATTTCTGGGGCGAGGAAGCCCAACCTTTGCCCCCAGAAATCCTTGTTTTGCCCTGAAGCTCTCAATGAAGCATGGAAAATTAAAACAAGATGGACACCTAATTTCTCTATAGGTTAACTTGACTTTAAATATTTCAGTCAAATATTTCAGTTCAAAAATGCTGTTCATCCTCCTTATCAACAGTTTCACTGATTAGTTTCTCAAGTACAATTAACTGACTTAAATTTCATCTTGTGTGTGTGTGTGTGTGTGTGTGTTACAGCGAGGGAGCAGCTGAGGCGATCCAGACACAGCAGAACCTTCCTTGTGGAGAGTGGAACCGGAGACCTGTGGTCGGAGCTGCAGACTGGTAAGGCCGTGTGTGTGTGTATCTTAGACAAAAAGACCCCACATGTCGGAGGGAGATACTGATGATTTTGACCTTTAACCCCCAGTAGCCTGACTACAATCAGCAGAGAAATCTACTCTCACATTTCTACTGACTTTCATTTTCTCTCTGTCCTCTTTAAAGTCTAAATTTGACTTTGTTTTTCTTTTTAATCACATTTCTGCATATTGATGTTCCATAAACAATCTATTTGCTTCTGGCATTAACATTTTTCGGTTGTATAATTTAAACATGTCTTTCATTAATCTACAGGAAAACAACCATAATATCATATAACAATTCTGTCATATTCTACATGACCAAACCCAGCTGTTATTCATGGGTACAGCATTTACAAGGGACAATCTAATTTAATGATTTCACAAAACTTTTTCTTTTACTTAAACCATGGCAAAACTCTGAGGAACGATGTGTTCCTGCGGACCTTTTCTGCTCCCTTTCCTGTCCACACACACACACACACACACACACACACACACACACACACACACACACACACACACACACACACACACACACACACACACACACACACACACACACAGGAAGGACCAAACCCATGAGACTCACTTTCTCTGCTCTGTAAATAAACTGAAGGAACACAACCCCTGTTTTATTCCTCCTCTCTTCTATTTTCTTCTCTCATCCATCCCTGATTTCTTTTCTTTTTGCATTCTTGCTTTTTCTCGCTCACTCGAATACGCAGAATTTACATTCAGGGCGTGTCTGCAGTCCGCCCTCGCTGCCGATCGTATCGAACCAAACATACACTCAGAGGGTGCAGAGCAATCACAGATGCCTGAAGGTTGTTTATGTTTGGGAGTCTCCACTGGTTGGAGAATTCCAGAGGGAAACCATATACACACACACACACACTGAAAGCATTCCACAAAAATGAAGCCACATTATCCTACAGTGGATTCAAACTGATGATCCAAATCAAGAAAAACTGATTTTCTGAAATAAGTGTTTGTGTTTTCTGTGTGTAGGTGACAGGTACATTGTTGCAGATTGTGGAGGAGGAACGGTTGACCTGACCGTCCATCAGATCGAGCAGCCACAGGGCACACTCAAAGAGCTCTACAAGGCCTCTGGTAACTTGTCTTTGCAATCTACTAAAACAAAAAACAACCACACTTCCAGCAGTTTCCAACGCTCTCCCCTCTCCCCCAGGCGGTCCGTACGGGGCCGTTGGCGTGGATCTGGCCTTCGAGGCCATGCTGTGTCAGATCTTTGGCGAGGACTTCATCCAGAGCTTCAAGGCCAAGCGTCCGGCCGCCTGGGTGGACCTCACCATTGCATTTGAAGCGAGGAAGCGGACAGCAGCTCCAGGCAGGGCTAACGCCCTCAACATCTCGCTGCCCTTCTCTTTCATAGATTACTACAAGAGGCACAGAGGGCAGAGCGTGGAGGCTGCACTGAGGAGGAGCAAGTGAGTGTGGTGTGTGTTTGAGATAGATGAGTGTTCTGTGAGTCCATGTGAGTGGATATTTCAAACACTGGAGTAATTTTGTGCATTGTCTCCCTCCTGTGTGTGTGTGTGTGTGTGTGTGTGTGTGTGTGTGTCAGTATGAACATAGTGAAGTGGTCATCCCAGGGGATGCTGCGACTGACGCAGGAGGCCATGAACGAGCTCTTCCAGCCCACTATTGTCAATATTGTCAAACACATTGGTGAGACACAGACACTCGGACAAACAATTAAATGCCAGCATTGAGTTTTCCTGACAACTGAAGTTCACCACAGGTTCTCTTTCATGTTTGGAATGAATGCCCTGTCCCCCTGACAGAGGAGCTGATGGTGAAGCCGGAGGTACGTGGCGTGCGTTTCCTCTTCCTCGTTGGAGGTTTTGCAGAGTCGCCCATGCTGCAGAAAGCAGTCCAGAAGGCTTTTGGGAGGACGTGCCGCATCATCATCCCGCACGATGTTGGCCTGACCATACTGAAAGGCGCCGTGCTCTTCGGGCTGGATCCCACTGTGGTGAGAGTTCTGGACACTCTGTTAATGTGGACGTTTCTTTTCAACACACGTTCTGATGACCTCTCCATCACAGGTCCGAGTGCGTCGATGCCCCTTGACCTACGGCGTTGGTGTGTTGAACCGGTTTGTGGAGGGGCGCCACCCTCGAGATAAACTCCTCATCAAAGAAGGCCGCGAGTGGTGCACCGACATCCTCGACCGCTTCGTGTGCCTAGACCAGTCGGTGGCTCTGGGTGAGGTCGTGCGGCGAAGCTACACGCCCGCTCGCCTGGGCCAACGAAAGATCATCATCAACATCTACTGCAGCGCGACAGACGACATCACGTACATCTCTGACCCTGGCGTCAGGAAATGTGGCACGATAACTTTAGACCTACCGGAGCCATTGCCTCTGCTGGGCGCAGTGGGGGGAGCAGGAGCAGGAGGCCAGGAGAGGAGGGAGATCAGAGCATCCATGCAGTTTGGGGACACAGAGATCAAAGTTACAGCCGCTGACGTCATGTCTAACCGCTCTGTGCGGGCTTCCATAGACTTCCTGTCTAACTGAGGAGGAGCAGGAAGTGGAGACGAGGAAGTAACTGATTTTGAGGATGATAATTTTAGAAAAAGCGGTACTTTGGGAGTGGGCCCCGATTATTGTGGGAAGGCGAGGACCTTTGGATTCCGAGTAGAAACTCATGACATTTAGGCTTTTCATTTAACCACTAGAGCAGAAAAAACATCATGAGAGGAACTAAAAAGAATGAATATTCAACTCAACCGTGACATGCTCTCTAAAAACAAATATGTCCCTCTGGCTTCAACGGAGTGAGACGAACAGGTGAGGTACTGAAAGATTATCCAGCCTGCATGAGAACTTCAGCCTCTGGGGACATTTATAAATCAGTTACAGGAGAGACTCGTCTGAATCAATAAACTACCTGGAGTGACGCTCACTCATATACGTATTAAATAAATGTTAACGTGAATTGCCTTCTCTCTAATACACTTAATAATACCTCATTTAAATCCTATTTCAATACTCAACATATGAGATTTTGATGCCACTACCTGAGCTGGAGCTTTGACTCTTCAGCGCCATTGTGATGATGCACCACTTAGTGGTAAAAACATTGAACTACAAGCTGAAATCTTGGAATACAGAAATTGTCAGAATAATTATGTAGAAGGAAGGACTGTGATTTCAATGTGTCGCTTACAGGGTATTAAAAAGAAGAGTTTCATTTATAATTTAAATTCCATGTCTGACTGATGTTACCCTGTATGTTTCTATTTTTTTTTTTTTTTTAAACCTGAAGACATCAGCCTGTCAAGTCAAAATCAGAAAATGACCTCTTTATATTCTGTATGCTGTATTAAGATGTATCCATGGTTATGAATAAACTAAAACAGAACTTGCAATCCCAATGAATGCTCTGAACATTCACCCAATCTCCTCTTCATTGTGCAGGTTAAAAAGGCTCCTCCTGAACCAATTATATATGACCGTACCTTTTTCCAAATACACTCACTAGGTCTGTGATGATTGGCGATCAGATTGTCTATCAATGATTAAGGGATGGATTATTTTTTTCCTACGCTGATATTAATGCAATTTTTAACCCACCCTCAGAAATAAGATGTTACCTGGATAATCTATAGAATATGGGCCCCACTTTGCATTTAAAGATGTTTCTGCTGCAGCAACATGTCCTTCTGAGCCTTTCATTAGCACAGATTAGTGATTATTAAATCTTTAACTACTAACTAGTGTGCATCTCTGTTCTCCATATGCCTGTATCACTCTCCAAAGACAAAACACAGACGCACGGAGCCAACAGAGTCATCAGAGACAAAGTTGTTCTAGATTATAAAATAAAACCACAGTGAAATGTACTGCCTATTTCCTTTGACAATGATCAATCACTTCCCCACACATTTACAGACTACAGTTTGATTTCAGCTGTGAATTTATTGATAAGAATGGTCCAATAAATAGTTTCCCACAGCGCATACAATGAACGGTTCAGAACTGCTCGACATCAGTGCTCAATTTTTCATGTTACAGTTTGTCACGTAACAGAGAAAAAACTAACCAGATTGGAGATGACAGAACGGCTCCTTCAGGTCAGAGAGGAGCCGCCGACCTTCAATTGACAGGAGTGTGTTTGTTTCAAAACCAATGGGGGGGGACTGATCTCATTCTTGTATTTCAAAATCATTTCCCAGTAACATGGCCGCAGGCGGAAACAAACAGCGCGTGAAATGTCTAAAAGCTAATCTGCAGATGGAAAAAGACAACACGAGAGACGTCAGCCGTCTTTGACAATGTCTAAAGAATCTGTCATGAAATTGAAGGATGAACTCGCAAACGTGTACGACTGGTTACAACACCTCATTTTATCTAGAATTGAAATCCAAATTCAGGTCAAACCCATTGAGACACATTAAACACAATCTTAATTCAAATGTACCTTGACCGTCTCCCTGCATTTAGATTTTAATACCAGTATAAAATGGGGTTTTCTTCCTGCTGTCCCTTAGTGAGCGTGGGGTCTACCGCGGCCTCTCCCCCTGCCGGCACCTGGAGGTCCATCCATAGAGCTGCGGGGGTTCTTGATCGTCTCATCAACTGACAGGATGAGGCAGGCGGCCTCTGAGGCTGCTGTCAGAGCGTTGATCCGCACGATGGACGGCTCCCAGACACAGGCCACGAAGTTGTCCGCTATGTCCTCGTTGTTGATGTCCACCCCATACCACATACCACCCTAACACGAGAAGAGAAAGATGAAGCAAAACATACAATAATCTAAAGGAACACTATGTAAATGACTATGACGAGTACTTTTCCTCAGTGTTGTGAAAGAGTCAGTGAGCGTGTTATTTCATCTCACCTGTGCGTGTTTGGCGCGCAGTTTGTTCAGGATGTTGGTGGCGTCAAAGCCGGCATTGTCACACAGCTGCCTGGGGATGATCTCCAGGGCTTTGGCGTATGCGCCGATCAACAGCTGCTGTTTTCCAGGGATGGTCCTGGAATAATCCCGCAGGTACTTTGACAACTCCATCTCTATGGCTCCTCCACCCGCAACAACGGAGTCGTTCTGGAAACGAGTTGATTACGGTTAGCTTTTGCCATCAGTGTGCAGAGTGGTCGACAAATTGAAGTGGATCACGTTTCTGGATCAGTAAAGATCCAGCCATTTGGCATCTCCACAAAAAGCAAGACAAGAGTCAAGTATACTGCAACAATGATTGAAACCCACTTTGTCAAATGTACCAAAAAGAGCACTGCCTGTTCTAAACGTGCATGTTTGGAATGGGTTGTTTGCTTGAAAGGTTCTTGAGACAAACATCCATCGTGTAACCTCTCTGAGGCTCTTCTCTGAAAATATCAGACTATCCTGCACAACACGCACTGATGTTTTGTCAAACTTGTAACTATAAAACATAAACCATAAAACTGAAAATACTCAATGACACCAGCCTGATTATTCACTTTAGACAGTTACAAAATAATAGTGGACTGTTTTAATGTTAACAACAGTAAGTCATCCAAACTCACATCCGTTTAGTCGAGGGCAACCACTCAACTAACAATAAATTACATTTGCAAGAAACTGTTCTGCCCATAAAACCAAGATACTAATTATTAGCTACAACCAACCACAACTTACAGTTTAACATGTTCCCATAAATTCTATAACAATCACTTTGTACAATCACATGGTGCAAAAGATTTCTCAGACTTTGTAACTAACACAAGTCAAACAGGTGGAATCAGCAGTAACACAGTGCTGTTCATAACGAACACTGTTCTTATTGTGACTACACATATTGAGCTTTCGTGCACTTGCTGGTAAAGCCACTCATTGTCTCCACATATCAACTGACCTTGATGGCTCTGCGTACGATCATGATGGCATCGTGCAGCGATCGCTCTGTCTCCTCTGTGAACTGTTCCGCGCCGCCCCTGAGGATGATGGTGCACGTCTTTGACTTCGGGCAGCCTTTGAAGATGTTATACCTGCGGACAGACAGGATAGGTGTGAGCTGTGGGGGAGTCGTCATTTGAAGTTGTTCTGTAAAAAAAAAAAAAAAAAAGACAAAACTGAACTGGTCCCTCTTACCGCTCTCCTCCAACCTGGACCTCCTCAAAGACTTCACACAGTCCCAGGACGTCATCTGTCAGACTGCTTACTGAGGTCTGAATGGAGCCGCCGCATGCCTGGGGGGCACATAACACACAGTCAGTCAGGAATTATTCAAACTACTTATTACATCAACATCCAAATTATATATATATATATACACACACACATACATATGCATGTGTGTAACTGTGGAAGTCCTACCATCATGGTCCTCTTCAGATCCTCCTCCTGCACTCTGCCAGCACAGAACAGGTCTCTGTCAGCAAAGTACTGAGTGGCCACATCACCGATCGGCAACTTTGACAGAACCACCTTGGCTCCTGACTGATAGATCTTATCCAGTTTGTCGTACAGGATGTTCCACTCTGCGTCCACAATGGCCTGGTAGTCCTGCACAAATAGGAGACGGGAGAAATCATAGAATACACAGCCTTTTGGGTCGTTGTTTGAAATACTAATTACTGTGTTGTGGACTTCATACCTGCACACACTTCACACGGACTTCAGCGTTGTCCTTCTCTGCCTTCAGCTCCAGCTCCACATTGAGCAAAGCAATCTTTGGATTCTCGTAGCTTTTGGGCTGCATCTCAAACCCAGCGTAGGAGAAGGTCTTCTTGAACGCAACCCCAGCAACCAAATGAGAATCCTGCAGAGTTAGTACAGAGAGTGAGGTGAGAGAGTCCCAAACAGAGGGAGGAAGAGGGAATTGCATTTTCTTTTACTGCCTTTTTTTTTATTTTTATGAAAGCTTTATTTCAAATCTCATCATGACATAGCTTCAAGTGCTGAACTCAAGACACCAACCTCAAGGCCTCCTCCCTGGACCTTCTTGATGCCAATCATCTTGAGAGACAGCAGCTCATCCAGAGACATGACAGCATCCACCACCATCTTGGAGAAGAAGTCCTTCTGACCAGCAATGAGCTTGGAGTTCATGGCTGTGGCGGCACACTTCTCCAACAACTGCCTCTGCTCTCTGAGATGAAACAAGGACATTTGAAAACGACAACTTAAAGACACAATGTAAAAAGTGTATTCCTCATAAGATAGATAGGTAATACATGGCAGCCGTGTAAATAAAAAGCGGGCACTCACTGCTTATCGTCTTTCTTCACAGGGACAGCGATCTCCTTGATCTTGTTAACAGCGAGGTTGGTGGCGGTGCGGAACGCTCTGATGATGGTCTGAGGGTGGAGGCCCTCCTCCACGTACGGCTTCAACTGCTTCAGGAACTCAGCAGCCAGGAGAGTGACGGAGGTGGTGCCGTCCCCTACCTGAGGATGGGAGAAAAGAGGAGGTTTTAGTTGGAAATTTTCTTCATAAAAGTTTCTACTTTGTGACAGATTCCACATCTAGACTCACCTCAGCATCCTGGGAGCGAGCGATGTCTACCAAGGTCTTGGCAGCGGGGTGAACCACATCCAGCAGTTTTAGGATGGTGGCTCCATCGTTAGAGATTGTGGCCTTTCCTGCAAAACACAGCATTCACACATTTATTTTAAGGGAATTGTAACGACTCCTGTAATCCATTCAATATTCAACTTTCTGTCCCCACCTCTGCCATCGACCATCAGTTTGTCCATCCCTCTGGGCCCAAGGGTGGTCCTGACAGCCTCAGCAATCACCTGAAATTAAAATTCAAACAATGTTAAATTGTGCTATAGATAGGAAATGAATATCCACACAGTCATTGAGAGCAGAGCTTGCTTTCTGACCTGGCAGGCATTGATGTTACTGATGAGCTGAGGAATGCCCTGAGACGTGTCCGTCCCCTCTTTCAGCAGGATAACTGGTGTGGGCTGCAGGGGAACAAATGATTTGACGGTTAAATGTCACAGACAGAAGCTGAAGAAATCAAGTACGCTGAACCACCCAAAAAAATATATATACTTGAAACAGCAAAGTTTGTTTCACCAGCACTTGTCACTGGAACTTATAATTCTCAAGCTTACTTATTGTTTAACTTCCCCATGGTCATAAAATAGCAAGGAGGCTGTTCAACACAAAGCTGACAAGAAAACACCACAGCACATAACAGAATTAATGACCAATAGAATAATGTCATCACTGTTCACCATAACGATGTTTCAATAATATAAAACGTAATGTTACAAATAAAATTGTCCAATGCATCACCCAGCAAATAAAAAAAAATAGAATTAGTAGTTGTAGCTTTAAAAACAGTGAAACACGCTTCATTAAAGTAAAATATTGTCCATGAATGTTTCCATATTCTAATAGTTGTTTGAGTCTCACAAAGCAGAACTAGATTACTCATCACTGTGCTCCACTACAATCGTTTAGGCCTTAAGAAGGTTGAGATACACAAGCTGAGGAAGCTACTGTAAGGGTGTGGTGCTTTTGTTACCCACTGTCAAACTTTACAGATTAAACAGCTTCTTGATAAAGACTTATATTTATCACTGTCTGAACATGACTGGTGACAAAGACAAGCTTTACTGTTGACAAGGCCTTTGTCTGTCTCTCAGCATCATCCTCCCACATTCAGCCATGAGATGCTGCTTCTCCGGACGTACAGAGACGTCAGAGCCACCGCAGCAACACATTCAAGCTGGATCATTCTTCATATTTAACAGTAAAACTACTATTTCCAATGCAGCCATTCAAACAATGGTCTTATAACAACACAGCTAACTCGCTCACTAGCTAATACTGCTACGCTTACATGAGCTGTACAAGCTAATGGTATTGAAATATATTAAAATATCATTTAAATACTTATTCGCATATAAATCGACTCAGCACACTTTCTTTTAGACGCACTAGCTGCAGACATGTTAGCTAGCATCGCGGCTAGCATCGTCTACGCCCATTGACACCGGGTGATCCTGAGATGCTAACGCAGTCATGCTAGCTGTTAAATATTAAAACGAACCATCTTCACTAAAATAACCGCCTCCTGAGGCTGCTGACAGACAATCAGATAAACGGGGAGTGATTCGGGAGCGGATGGTGGGAAACAAAGCGCACGATGGACGTGGATTGTGAGGTTTTAGCCTGGAGCATGGATGCTAGCTAACTCACCATCATCTTTGCAGTTCCTTCGAGAAGCTTTTACCGGTGCCGCGGCCCACAATGCATTTCGGAAGCGACAGCCGCTGAAGGCTGCGTTCAAGAACAACATCGCGCTGCGAGGTTTAGGCAACGATCTGAAACTTCCAATTAAAATGAGAATAAAACAGAGTTCTTTACGAAGCAGCATTGTGCAGCCTTGTGCTGTTGTTAAAGGAGTATTATATAACAATTATAATCATCATCATTTACATTTCACTATTCCTTTAGAAATTAAATTCATTCATTCTTATTGAAACAGTATTTTACATTTCATGGGCTAGTTATTGTTCCCTCTTATTTCATCTTATACATTTTTACTTCAAAACAATAAGATTCGTTATGACACGAACATTAAATTTTTCTCAATTAAAGTTTTATTTGAATTTATTTGAACGTCATGTCTGTTTTATTACACAAGAGAAGTGAAGGAGGGCAAATGTATTTTCTCTGTCAGACTGGATGTAAGGAGGTATTGAGGGGAGGAGGTAAGGAAGGATGGAGTTTTGGTTGGTGAAGGTAAGGAAGGATGGAGTTAAGGATTAAGGGCAGTAAGGAAAGATGGAGGTAAGGATGGAGGGAGGTGAGGAAAGAAGGTAAATGGGATGGAGGTAAGGAAAGATGGAGGTAAGGAGTTAAGGAAAGATGGAGTTAAGGATGGAGGGAGGTAAGGAGGGATGGAGGTAAGGAAAGATGGAGTTAAGGATGGATGGAGGTAAGGAGAGATTAAGATAAGGAGGGAGGAAGGTAAGAAAAGATGTAGGTAAGGATAGAGGGTGGTAAGGAGGGATGGAGGTAAGGATGGAGGGCAGTAAGGAAAGATGGAGGGAGGGAGGGAGGTAAGGGGGAGTTAGATCAACAGACTTGAAGGAAAGTCAGATTCAGGCCCCAGTCTGCAGCTCTGGTTTGTGCTGTATAATCAGAGTCTCGTCATCTCCTTGTGTAAGGACATTCGATGTGTGTGTGTTTTTACCGTAGATAGTCGCACCACGGCCATGTACCTCTCCACACACACCATACAGAGGAGCAGTGGCTTCATGACCAGCACCATGGAGGTCATCACGGTGATCACGGCAAGCACGGACATGCTCTGCCACAGGAGGTGATTGGTAAAAAACACAGGCACGACCAGGTGGAAGGAAAACTGGGTGAGGGCCAGGTGGAGCAGGAAGAAGTCAGCAGGGAGGACACCGGAGACCTTTGACCTTCAGATTCAAAACCAATAATAATCACAGCAGAATCACACATTTAATAAACATAACAATAAAGTACCTCTATTGATTTATTAATCTTGAATCAGGCCATTTAATTGAGGCTGCATTATGGGATACAGTTGCTCTTGGTTACATGACACTAATGTGTGGATATTCACTTTTTCCTGAGGATGTGACAGACGAGCCAGAGGTTCGACGGGGCGCAGAGAAGAAATTCAAGGAGGTAGGTGGTGAGGAGAATGAGGAGGCCAGCCGCAGCTCCTCCAGATTCTTCGACAGGGTCGCACTCCTTCCAGGAATACCATGAAGGTGAAGAGGAGTTCAGACAACAAACCTGTTGCTGGGTTGAGGGTATGTTTGGAAATGAGGCTGCCCTCAGAAACACGTAGCATGACAATCAGCAGCATATATGTGGGGATCAGACTGGACACTGAGCGATGTCTCCTCTGGTGTTCAAGTCAAATTGACAGTGGCAGAATATCTGCAAGTAAGTAGCATAGATATTTGATTTGATTTTTATTGCTGATCAATCAGTATGTTTGCACAGAAACAGAACGCCCCCTCACATTTCACTACATATTTGACCTTGCATCTCTGTGCAAGTGACAAATAAAAATTCTATCCTCCATCTTTAAATTCGTCTTTGTACCTAATTGTTTTTGGATTATGTTCGATTGTTCGTTTACAATAAATGCATATTTTAGTCTACAGACTGATTGAATCATCAATTTATATATTATTATTATTTTATTGTCATCAATATTAATATGAATGTTAATATTATCAAGTAAGGAAACCTATCAGGGAAACCGGTGAATCAACAGCATCATGCATAAAATAAACACAAGAAAATACGAACAATTATAAATTCAGTTTTTAAAAATAAAAATAAGTTGAAATTAAACAAATATAGTTGAATAAAACATTTAAAAACAGTAAAATGTATAATTTTCAAACCTGAAATAAAAGTGTTGAACAGGTGTTGAACAGGTGTTGAACGCAGCCTCATTGACGTCACGCAGTGTCACTGTACGGAGGCCTCTGATTGGTTTATATCTCGTGCGTCTCATCTCACAGTCTGCTCAATGTTCTATCAGTACACGCCGCGTGGGCGGGGCTACCGTTCGTCCGCCGTTCGCTGCGTGTCCGACAGCGCAGGCTCCTCCCGCAGGGACACTCTGAGCGACAAAGCGAGCGCACACCGCGCGTTACCCAGGGTTCGCGCGGAGTTTGGAAAGTGTACACACGGCGGTGGCGGGAGACGAGTGGACGGAGCAGGACGGAGAGAAAACCGCGGGTGTGATCGTTTACACAGAGTTAGAATCAAGTGTGGAGGTCAGAGACGTTTCGACAGGAGGAGCTGCTGCTGGAGGGAAACGCAGAAGATGGATGAATTCGCAGTTTACGCGGTGTTCGGAGTGAACGGTCCGCCTCAAAGGCTGCTAAGGTAACGACTTCAGCTTGTAACACTTAGCTAGCTGCTCCCCTTGGTCCCGCGGACTCATTAGTTAGCATTAGCTTTGCTTTCTAACGGTCTATGTGTTGTTTCTCATTGGCGCCTCTTTGAATTAGCCGTGTTAAATGTCGGTTAGCTTCTTCTTTGTTGTGAGACACATCCTATTAAACACTTTCACGTGTCGTGCCGCGTTTATATTCGTAACAAGTGACCAATAATCAGCTATTTTTTTATCTCTGTGTGTCAGTGCCAGTGGGTCGTGCAGGGTGTGCGCTGCAGTTCCACCAAGTGTCCATCAAGTGGTGCTGTTCAGCAGCGGGCCCTGGGGGGAGAGGGTGTGCGTGAACGTGGAGCTGAACGACGCAGATCGTTTCCCCATCACCATGGGGAAACTGACCCCGTACAACAGGTAGAGCTCACACCCCATCCTGTGTTGTGGTCGTGAGCACTGTACAAACGATGTGATGTTACCGAAATGATTATATATGTTTATCACGTAGATTGATGAACACGTTAGATGGAGACATAGATTGGTTGATTGATCAGTTTTCCTTCATGCAACTCATTTGAAACAGCCTGTACACAAAAATCACACGGAGAAACATACAGGGCTGTTAAAAGAAGGATATGTAAGAACTCATGTTCCCCTTCTTTTACTTTTTAGTGTGTGTCATCTTAGATTTGGTCAATAAAGATTTATATAAGATACAGAACATTAACTTGGCATTGGAAGAGTTACTTGAAAGTGCTGTTTACCGTGGCTACTTTATTTCTGTCATAAAAGATGAGTGCTGCCCAATGGAGCTACGAAATATTCATATTCACCAGTGACCTTTTCATTGAGTTCTGTATCTGATCTGCTTCAGGTGCCTGTCATGGGAGCAGTGGGAGGAGGACACATGGACAGACAGCGTCACACTGAACGTCTCTTTGGAGGGAGGAAACTTGGTAAATATCTCTGTTAAGGCCCAACAGTCCCTTTAAAACAACACCTATAGCTAAGGTCACGTTACGCTTGGTCCCTGATCTGGATCCGTGGTACAATTTAATTGGTTCTTCCTTGACCCACACCACATCCTTCTACCAAGGTTCAGGGTAATTTGTCCAGTAGATTTTGTGTAATCCTGATAATTAACAGACAAATAGTGCTAATGAAAACAAGAGCTCCTTGGCAAAGGTGACAAACCCTAACAAGTGTGGAAAAGTGTGACGAGGTAAACAAACAACCATGACAAACAGTCACGGTTTCATTCCAGCCATAAGAAACTTTAAATACTAAAATGTAGTTGTCTATTTAAGGCTTATTTTATTGACGGACAAGTTAATATACATGTTTTGTACATTTCTTTTTCTCAGACAAAAGCAGATTGGTCAAAACCAGAACTCATCCTGGCTGTGAAGGAATACACACCAAAGGTAAGATGATAAAGACCTGCTGTTGTTTAGAGGAATTAAGCAATTGAGCCACAAATCAAGAACTATCAGCCCTCTGTGTTTTCCTACATTTCCCTCAATACCAACCCAGAATGGCGCAGAACTTCATCATATCTCAAACACACCCAAATAGTTTTTAAGTGAGTAGATACTGTTCTCTTCAAGGAAACCACAGCTCCCCTCACAGCTCGAGAGCTCAACGGCAAAAGGAAAAGAGGATGCATGGTAGAGGAAGACAATGCTAAGAGTAAGGTGGCGGAGAGGGAACGGGAGGAGGAGAATGTGTGTCCAAATGGTGCGGTGGAGAAGACCACACCTGTACGAAAAGCCAGAGGGCAAAGCAAAGGGGGGCAGAAGCTGTTCATCAGTGGTGGAGACGCAGCAAAGACGAAGGCGGCAGGTTGGTACACGAGGTGACAGATGTATGGAAAGAATGTGACCATGAATATATATCTAAGTGTCTTTGCTGTGTTTGCTAGAAACAGTAAAGAGTTTCTAATGATTATTAGTCCGAAAGACACTCCAGTGTGGAGGAGTGAATCATTTCTTTATCAACTCTCCTGTCTGCAGCTAATGTAGCAGAAGAGGCGCAGGGGATTGTGGGTAGGACGCCTCCTCAGAGCGCAGCCAGGATGAAGAGTAGGCAGGCCAAGACTCCCACACAGACTGGTGAGTTTTATATCACACACAATTTCATCTTTACTTCTATGTCATATTTGTTCACTCTTTTAAGACTTTTAACACGTGAAATGTCAAATCTCTGGTTCTTGTGCAGCCGTGCTAGTGAGCCCGTCAGGCAGATGGGGCCAGACTCTGTGTCCCATCGACACCCAGACAGCAATCCTGATCGGAGGACAGGGAGCCAGGATGCAGTTCTGCAAAGATCCCATGTGGAAGCTCTGCACAGGTCAGTTTCTTTAGAGCTCCTGTTGAAGGAGAATTTAGTTTCCTGTGCATCCTTGTCACAGTCTATACTCTCTGTCCCATAGAGGACTTGTCCTGGGTGGCAGCAGAGACTCTGGCTGAGGGTCCTACCCCTGAGGCCCGGATTGGCCACACGGCCGTCTACGACCCAGACTCAAAGCGGATCTTTGTGTTTGGAGGCTCTAAAAACAAGAAGTGGTTCAACGATGTTCACATCCTGGACACCCAGAGCTGGAAGTGGACTATGGTGGAGGTGAGTGTGTGTTGATCTTGATTTAATTGATTTGTATAGTGACAACTTTAATTAATCTTCTCTTTCTTGACCTTCTCCTCCTCTCCTCTCCTTCAGGCTCAGGGTAAGGTTCCCCCTCTGGCCTACCACAGCTGCAGTATGTTTCGGGGTGAACTCTTTGTGCTGGGCGGGGTGTTTCCTTGTCCAAACCCGGAGCCCGATGGCTGCAGTGACTCACTGTACATATTCGATCCCCACCTCTCCATCTGGTACCAACCCATTGTGACAGGCGACAAACCCTCCCCTCGCTCAGGGTAAGATCTGTTGATCCAAATGTTATTGCAGTATTTCTGGCTGACGTTCTTTCTTTCAAACACACATTTAAAACACAGTTTTCTCCAGCTTTTTAACTCCCTCTTTGGTTTTTGTGCTTTCAGTCACTCTGCGTGTGTGATGCAGGAGAGGAAGATCTATGTGTTTGGTGGATGGGACACTCCTGTGTGCTACAATGACATGTATATGCTGGACCTTGGTAAGACACACTTATACCAGCTGCTTCATAAAGGAGACTCCTAGTGTCATGCACATCTGATGTATATCTATCTATCTTTACATACAAACAAGGAGCCTGTATTGGGAAACAGGTGTAAGTATAGTGTGTAAAATCAGTGTGAATAATTAAGTTAAATATCTTGTTGTGTTTCTTAGGTCTGATGGAGTTTTCTGCAGTAAAAACAACTGGGAAAGCCCCCTCTCCTCGCAGGTATGCAACTTAACACACATGTACCATACATCTACACACCCGGTGGTAACTAGGGCTGGGTATTGAACCTCAGTATGTGTTCAATTGTGTGTGTGTTCCAGCTGGCATGGCAGTGCTGTGCTTTCAGACACAAAGTTTCTGATCCACGGTGGGTACAACGGAAACAACGCTCTCAGCGACACCTTCATCTTCGATATAGGTGAGCTGCATCTCAAGGCTACTCCAACTGATATCAATGAGTGTGTAGTTTATTGCAGTTTTCTTACCTTTGCACACAGCGGCTTCTCTGTTGAACTGTTCCTTTAAACACTGGGTCTATTGTGCACCAATATTGTGGCATATATGTAGGATTTGGGCAAATAAAGGAAGGTGTCATGTAAACTAGCATCCTATAAAATATATAACTGATGCGAGGGTGTTTTGTGTTCCAGACACCAACAGCTGGACAGAGGCGACCCTCCCTCAGATGTCCGTCCCCAGGGCGGGGCACTCCCTCATCACCATGGATACAGCGAGCCGCTTCTCAGAGGAAGACAACGACATGGACGTGGGCATCGTCGGCAGAACTCTGCTGGTGTTTGGAGGCGGAGACAATGAGGGCCATTTCTTCTCCGACCTGTCGACTGTCGCAGTGGAGGAACTGCTCGGTGCTGGTGAAAGAGAGTAAGTCAGAGGTCATGTCTCCCTGACTGGATGTGAAGCTACCACCCCCCCCTTTATAATTTATATTCCCATAGTTTGTCTTTTTTTTCTTTTGTTAAATGATCCCCTTCTTCTGTCCGTTTTTAATGGGATTTGGTTTTGGAAAAATGTATGGGCATCTCTTTTTATACAGATCTCAGATACTGTATTTCAGTATAAAAACATGATTAAGACATTTTCTACTTTTTAAAAACAAACTTTAAAGAAGGTGATATTTTTATGATAGGAACATTGATCTTTGTTTTAGACTTAATTTCAGATCAAGGATTGTTTCCCCATTTGTTTGTACATAGTTTAAAGCTTCTTGAGTTCTTCCTCAGGTAAAATAAATGTATATTTTATTTTCATAAATTGCATCTTTCTGTTTTTCATGAGGCTTTCACTCGTCCCCATCATTTAGCATATGTTGCCTCCTAAATGCTGCCAGTGCATCAACTGCATTTTCAAGTTCACCATCATATTTCAGCTTTTGCATGTGATTTTGTAATTATCACAACTCGTCTTAACTTAATAAAATGTTGAATTTCCACAATGTCACTTTCATGCATCATGTTATTCTGGAAATTAACATCCCTCAAAGAAAGTGAGTCACATGGACAAAGACGGAGAGGAGGTAAAACCTACTTACACTCAGTTTTCCACCTTTTTCCATTGCAGTATAAAACCATCTTGTAAGTCTGACATAAAACTAGAAGAAACACTACTTAGCCAATTAGATGAGGTTTGACACTTGAGGGGGATTATCTCTGTAAACGCTGGATACCTAATAATAGTGTCATGAACATTAGCACAGTACAGACCACCTGGTGTTTGGTGCTAGGACATTTACATAGGTCAGTAAATTCATAGCTTCTGTGTATAAGTGTTCTTAGATCGTCCTCGCTCTTAGGACTAAAGCTGCCATTGACATCGTTCTCGCCTACACTGTGACACAGGGTTTTCTATCAGCTACTGTATTTCACCAAAACAATCTTTCAGAATCAGTTATTCTTTCATAACAAGCTCATTCTAAAAGTCAGTGGTGGCAGCTGAGTGCTTCATGTTCCAATGCATTTTGACCATGTGCGACATTGTGGTAGAAAATTAGGATACTGTTTTAAGGAGGAGGAGAGACTGACTATGATGTATCAGGTGTGTTGAGGAGTATAATGTAGGTTGCCAACCACTATGGGGAAAAGCACTGGCTACATATAAAAAAAAAAACAGTGAGTTGCACTCCGGCCAGATACATTTGGCTCCTTTAACAGGTTGGCTGGTATGTTTTTTAAATGTTTGTCCAATGAAACTTAAAATACACACAAATCATCACTGATACAATTTGCTATTCAGCCTCCTACTCAGTGTCATTTCCTCTCCATAGAAGATTTATGTGACTCAGCAGGAAATAATCTATCTTGGTTGGTTGGTAAAGAGGGACAGGTAAAAAGGTAAGGAGGGAGGTTGGGAGATAAGGAGGGAGGGAAGGAGGAGGAAGAAGTCAAGAAATGTGAAGGGAGATTGTTAAAGAGGGATGGAGGTAAGAAGTTAAGGAAGGAGGGGGAGAGAAGGAGGGAAGTAAAAGGTTAAGAAAGAAGGGAGGGAGGGAGGGGAGTAAAGAGGGAGGGAGGTAAGAACTTATGGAGGGAGGGAGGTAAAGGTGAAGGTAAGAAAGGAAGGAGGGAGGTAGACGGTTATGCAGGGAGGGAGGAGGGAAAAAAATGAGGAGCGTCGAAGGAAGGAATGGGGTAAGTAAGGAGTTAAAGAGGAAGGAAGGAAGGAGGGAGGGAGGTAGGTAAGGAGTTAAAGATGGTTAAAGGCAGAAGGGGGAGGGAGGGAGGAAGGTAGATAGACAGATGGAAAGGCGTCCAGCAGATGGCGACACTTCAACACATTTCAGACACTGGTTCACATGTTCACACTTATCAATGATATTTTTAATAGAGTCTCCAAAAGAAAAAGTGCAGTTGAGAGCAGAACGTGTGTGTGACGTGCACTCTCCTGTGATCCACCGTCAGACTGGACCGGCTCCAACACAATGAGTGAACAATAAGAGGCATTTGGAATGAGTGCACCCTGATCGACAAGTCATAATAAAGTCTCTTATAGACGTAATGATCATGAACACACTGTTACAGACAGAGGTGTTTGTGTCCTGTTATGGTGCATACTGAGCACACTCCCTCCATCATCAGGGGGATGTTTTTCCCTTGATTCATCGGGAAATCCTGCCAGTTGGATTCTCTCCCACTCTCCTACTAACGAACCCTTTCATTTCCTGATTTCTTTTTTTTCTCTTTTTTATTTTCTCTCCCCCAACATCCTCGCATTGTGTAAACGGTGAATATCTGGTATTGTGAGCGGTCTCCGCAGACCTCCTGACTGACAAGAGTTCAGACATCACCACTTCCAGCAGCAGCAGCAGCAGCAGCCATATTATCTTTGTCAGTCCATGGCTGTTGCTAAGTAACTTGAAAATGTCTATGCCAGCTGTCAGCATCTCACAGTCACACTTGGATTGCATGGGTACATATTTACAAATTATGCTCTATCATTACAGCTGTGGTGACGAAACACAATGTGTATTTATAATTGGATATGGCCTCAGTTAAATTACATAAAGCAACAGAAAGTGATTAGATCTGCTTTACTATTTTGTCTTAACTTGTATTTTAGATTTAATTCTTCACAGTGTGTGTTTTACTGTATTTTATTCTACTTCCTATTGTTCTGCTGTAATCTTGGAGCAAGCTGGCACAAGAATTTCCTTTGGGATTAATAGTCTTATCTTATCTCAATTAACAAAAGAAGGAGGCATTTTATGATATAGTAACGAATGCACTCAGTTGGGCACATAAGGTCCAAAAGTCCCCTTAAATCAAAGCAAGCTGCACCGAATTTCACACGCTCATAAATATCAGGCCCCTAAACACACCTTTGTGTTATTCCCTGGGAAAACAGAGAAAGTGTTCAACACAATTTTGATCCAGATCCACACCAGAATGTAATGGGTTCCTCCCTGACCCATAAAACATCCTTCAACCAAGTTTCTTGGAAATTCATCGAGTAGAGTTTGTGTAATCTTGCTTAAAATCAAACCACAAACAGCCAGAGGATCTTAAGTGGTAACAAAAATCCAATCATTTAACAAGCTCATTTGTGTCCTGCTCTAATATTTAACCACAGATACATGAACGTTTTTTGAAGTTGGCTAGAGGCAGCCAGGATGTTGGCTCTCTCCACCTGTTGGCCCCTGGAATCACTATTCATTCTACTACCAACACAAGTATATTTGTTGGCAATGGGTTAATTACATGTAACATCAGCCAAATATACCTCAAATTCTGTATCTATTATTATAAGCATCAATTATGTTGTCTTTGACACCCAAGGGCAAAAGTTTCTTAGAAGTTCACGATGTGCTTGAACAAGGAATTCGTTTTTTTAATATATTCATTATACATGACTTTGCTCAAAGATATAGAGCAAACAGTAAACAAGAAATTACTTAAGTGTACATCTGACTGAATCCGGAATTATGATGATGACTTTAGATACAAAGGGTCTTCACAACAGAAAACAAATTGTTGAAATGCAGAAGGAAGTACACACATAATGATGGTTATAATAGAGATAAAAGACCACCAATAGCCTGGCACTAAGTTTAGAAGAATGCCTTCTATAGAAAGTATGCTTTCACCTGAGAGTTGGTGGATTCTGCATGGATGTTGGACAAGTTATGGGCCCCTCTGTAAGACAGGGCAACACGATTTAGTGCTCAAGAATGACCCAGATGGTATTGTATTGTGATGGTCTAATAAAAAGCAAATGCAGGTGAATTCAGGGCTCTTGAGGGCCCCTGGGGGTTTATCTCCAGTAGTCTCAGGAGTCTCAGGGGGATATGTTTCAGTTGAGGAGGAGTCCTGTGGGAATTATGCGCAAACCAATGAAATGCAAGAGTTTGTCCTTGTGAACTCAGAACTCTCTGGTGACGCTGCACCTGCCACTCGCCAAACCTGGAAGTTACCTCGGGGCTCGGAGAAAAAGTCGAGTGGAACCGAACACAGACGAATCCTCCCTCCCTCCCTCCCTCCTCCTTCAGTCGTGGTGCAAGCAGCCATGTTGCCGCGAGCTTGTTCCGGTATCAGGGCAGGATCGTGCGCATAGTCTGCATTCGGGCGCAGCTCCTCGCCTCTCTCCCCCCTGTCGCCCGTGGCGCACACACACACACACACACCTCCAAACAAGAAGACCCCCCGTCTACAGATCATGGATTTTACAACCTGATGATCCTCCCTTCAGTCGCCTGATCGCGGGGAATAACAGCAGCAGTCGGCGGTTACCGACAGGACGAGCTGGTGTATCGCCTCACTGCAGTGCAGCAGAGGCGGACGACCTTATTCCAATCACGCCACAGGAGGAAGAGCGCCGGTGATTTCCGTGGATTTTGAGTTTGGTGGGCTGCTCCGTGGCGAGTCACCGCCGCCGCGTCCGCCGGAGGATAAGCTAACTAGCTAGCTCTGCCTGGGAAGAAACACTGAATTGGCTAGCTACATGGGCTAATATCGGCCAAGCAGTTAGCTAGCACAGCAAATTAATTCGTGTTTCTCCTCTGCCATGTGACCACTCTCCACAGCGCTGCTTTTATTTCCCTCCCCGGATACCCTAACCTTGGATATCACGCTGGGAACATTTTGGATTGTTTTGTGTGAGTTGGGAAGGTCGAGACCTCGCCGGGAATAACTTTGGCCTGAAAGTTTTTGGACCCCAGACCAGAAAGGAAACATCTCAGCCTCTTGAAAAAAAAAAGACAAATATAGACGACGAGAGTGCGTTTATCAGAAACAACGTTGGATTTAAGTTGGTTGTCGATTTCGGCGACAGCTCCAGCTTCCTCCGGCGTTAGTTAGCAACGTTACTTAGCATGTTAGCCACCTAATTGAACCTTGTCTTGTGCAGTGCAACCATTGCCCAACTTTTCTTCAAGCTAGCCCAAGTAGCTAGCTGCCGAAAACGTCACAGCATCAGGTTGTTAGCTCGCTAGCCACCCTCGACGCTGTCAGATGCTAACTGGAAACTGAATGTTTCCCCACCAGGACCGAAGCTGAAAAAAAGACACTTGCTCTCCCTTTTCCTCGTTTTGTGCTTGTTGACAAACATGGGACGTGCGGTCGCTGCTAGCTAGTCTCTAGCTAGTTGGCTAACTCGGCTAGCCGCTGATGTGGGATCCAACTTGTTGATTCACGGGTGAATTGTCGTGCTGCTAGCTGGCTAGCACTGGACATCTGTTGGGAATTTACCTCCACCACCAGCTACCCACGTTTTAAATGCACAATAGACACTGAAGAATCGTTCTTGTGTCACTGTTCCTTTCCCCCTTTTTTGGCAACCCCCAAGTCTTTCAAAAATGTCAACAAGGCCCCCACTGGTGCAAGTCATTGAGAATTCGACCGGGCAGGTAAGATCTACATTCAAGATCACTCTTCCAAACAGTGTTAGAGTTGATATTAACCCATTAACACACCCATGTGTGACATTCTCATCTGCTTTCGAGGGAGGCCTAGTTTGGCGTCTCTTTGCTTTTCTCTGTCTCCCTTGTCTTCGCCACACAGCAGTGATTCACCAGCTTGCCTACGCACTCACACTGGGTTTCCCACTCCTTGCAGAATATGAGATCAAATTTAGTCTCATGTTGAGTCTGTGTGCTGGGGCATGTCCTCCCGCTTGACTTATCATCAATGAGACCTGTGGCAATAGGGATAACCCTGTCCGCCAGTTCCAGATGATTGGAGACAGTGGAGAAGCCTGGCACCTACACACAGTATATAAGCCTGGTGCCTCATTAACTTTCTATACAAGTGTGTGGGCTAAATGCACCTTTAACCTTTGGAAACATTAAACATCCATTGTAAAAAAAATAGCTGGAGACCTTACATTTCATGTCATATATTTTAGTATTTAATTGCATGTTATATAGTGCAGGCATGGACTTGTGGTGGTGCTCTCCAGAAAGAAAGTTGATATATTGTGTTTGTGCTGGACAGTCTTGACACAGGAACCTTAAAAGAAGAAAAATCCTGTTTGATATAAAGAAGCATTGGCGGCTATGGGATCATAGAAAACGGACGTCCAAAGTTTTAAGATGCTAATGCAGACAACATATCGTGTGGTGAAACAGCACTACAGGAGCAGATGTAGACTTAAAAGCATAGGTTTTATTACAATTGGCATCCAGATGTTAGGCTGAAACGTGTCTTATTTGGGTTCAGTTGGGGTATTGAAGGCATTTACAAGCAACACACAACCTACTTTGCCCTAGAACTCCTGACCTCTGTCCATAAAAGCTAATTAATCAATACATTTTAACAGGATTTTCAACTCAGGACATTAAGTAAGAGTCTGTGTTTCATGTGTCCATTCAGTTGAGTAGAGAAAAGCTTTGGTAGCATGTTTTAAGCTTAAAAGAAACCCCTTGGCTGTACATTGTAAATCATTAATATAAGGCCTCTTCTTCCAAGAATACAGAATCTGTCTTAAACCTGTCAGGCAGTTTAATCTAGAGATGAATTACGAAGAAGCCACACGCGCATACATACAAATCTTAACTACACATAGCATTATTTGCATTACTTGGACAGTTGATGACATACCACGTTTTAATCTGTCTCTTGAAATGAAAGAAAAAAAATTGGATATGCAAATCAAATAGAACATTTGTGTCTCTACATCTTGACAGTTAGCCATTACATGTTTTCAGTGCGTGTGAGAAGCTTCACACATTTCTATATTTGTATTGCTTGTGTATCTAAAAGTATAGTAAATATATTAATGTGGCTGTGGTGACAGATTAATTTAACAGTCAATAGCTTTGATGAGCGATGCATCACAAAAATGTAGTAATTTTACACACGTAAAGCATTGGCTCCAGCCTTTATGAAAAATGAGTAAGTAACTTTGAGTTTCAGATTTGTAAAGAGCAGCTGTAAATCCAAACAGACTTCAGATCTGCTTTCACCTGCCAATAGGAAAACGTCTTGATGCAGGAGACTCAAAGGTTCAAAGATTTTGTCTACTGTTGTTTCTTGTGCAAACGCTGACGGAAATTGTGTGTTGATACCGTGATCTCACTACGTGTGAGTGTGTGTTTGTCCGACGAAGTGGATCCCTGCTTTCATTAAAGTGTACAGAAAAAGCAGATCTGGTCAGACTGGTACGTAAGAAGGTAGATGCAAGCAAATAAATCTACACAAAGTGACACATGCATATTCTGACACGGCTACACCCTTATCTGAAACAGAAAAACGATACTGTTCCTTATTGTAGCTGTCACACACACACACACACACACACTTCATTTGGTGTTTCACGGTTTATTCCGTGTTCAAGTTTGCATGTTTTAAACGTATAGGTATAATACTCACATTTACAGACACATGAGCACAAACCTACAGTTTGGTCAGACTTCTGCATTGAATTCAAGAAACCACTGACGTGTTGGCCTCTGTAGTGAAAAACAGTAGTCTATCAAATTAAAATAGACCTGGCTTTACTTTGGCCACAGCAGCAACACGTGCAATATAGTTATATCATAATAGTTATAATCGTACATATCTGGTGGTGTACCTTGTAGTGTGAAGCATTTTGACATAAGCCACATGAAAATTGAAGTGAGATTTACTCTCACAGTTGTACAGGCAGGCTAATTAAAGTATAAACCAAAGTGCAGGGTAGTAATCATTAATAACCTTCAAACTGAACTTCCTTGTCGGCCCTCTATCTGCACCCTTTAGAGATACACCTGTACCAACACAGTGTGTGTGTTTTTAAAAATCTTTGGGCTGTAGTGCTGTTGTTGGCCTGTGTGGGCATTTCCTCGTCCCACAGCATCCAGAGAGGATTCAGGGGTGGGGAAAGAAGAAAAAGTTTGGGGTCATGGGGAGTCCTTAAGTGGGATTGTAGGCAAAAGGTCATGGATGGATATGTCCGCACAAACGCAGTCTGTTTAGAAGGCCATGTATAGAATGCCTTTGGTGTCGGGTCTCAAGATACAGGACAAAATGGCACAGGACATGAGGATGGACAGAGTGTTGTGGGAAGGCCTCTGTTCCTGTCAGAGAGGGTGTTTTGATCTGATTAGTGAGTGTGCTATTTGGAAGGGGGAAACTGTTAATAATATTTGATGTCAAGTTAGCCTAATGCTAACTTGTAATGATTTACTTTACTGAGCTTCTTTTACACATGACTAGCAAACTTAGTGTGAATGGGTAGAAAAGGTTTTTACTGACCAAGACAGATACTGTTATCATAATCAGTTGCGGGGTACGTATCATAAGAGCGCTGAGAAACATAGAGAAGTGACTTGTGATGTCTTTCTGACAGTGTGAAATGGCAGATGCATTGAGTGACAATGATTTGAAATGCTGCCATGTTACACAGGGTTTGGTAATGGCTGTGACCTCAAGGAACCTGAATAGAAAATTTGAATGTGCCACACTATTGGTGTGACACTAGTATAAAACACTAGTAGTACATATTAGTACATAATCTAGTGCTAAATATGTCAGAAATAATTTTATATAAAATTATTGCAGCAGATTTGTTCCAAATGCAGTTCTGCATTGCTTAATGTTTTCTAGCAGTTTGTACTCTTTTTGTGTACTTCCCCCAGACATGGTCATTTTATTGTCGGATTTCCTGTTTTACAATGTTCACGGTCTTATTCGCTTATAGTCTGGTCTCTAAGAAGACAAACTAGTACAATTTGAAAAACTGTCTGGCCTCTTCAATTGTTACTTCATCCTCTTATTTCATTGTTTCCGTTGTTACTCACTTACTGAGCAAGCAGGATTCTAAGGTGTGAGGGATTTAAACTATTAATTTGTGCAAGTGAGACATTCCCTCACTGCAGAGGTCATGCAGAGCCAAACAAGTTAACTTCATTTTGGAATTTATTTAATGTTTACACTGTGTTTACCCAAGGTTTATTTATGCAGGGCCCCACATCCCTCAAGGAAATAAAACAAGGATCCAGGAAATATAGCACAAATCACAAGGTGGTGTATATCAGGGCATAAAAGTTAATATTATCCACCTGGTTTATAGTAAACAGTACAATCTGCCAGGGTCCTTCAGTTAGGGAAAGGAAAAGTTCTCAGAAAAATGAAAAAGAACGAAAAATCTGAAAGAAAGTCAGAAGAATAAACCAACTGCCACCTACTGAACACTGTCCTGTTTGTGTGCTACTTTATCAAGCAGGAAAGGTGGAGATGAGTTCAGTGGGATTCCTTTGGAATACATTTTATTATAGGGCCCTCAATTCCAAATTAAAAGTGAATTCATAAAAATGTGGGATAAGATAACCTATGAAAGGAAATATATGACTTCTGCTTTCATTTTTACAGACTGTATTCCTTTTGTTTCCCTTAATTTCTCCCATTTTTGAAAGCTGAATTTGATTGTAGGCCTGGAGAGATGCTTAGTGCAACTTCCATTTAATTACCTAAGTCAAAATAAAGAAAAATTCTTATCACTCGGCCCAAGTTAATCTAATCTAATCTATTCTCGCCCAGCAAGATTGTGAGCTGGAAATTTAATACAGATGAGACAGAGAGAAGCCCCAAATGTGTGAGTGCACTGACAAAGGTATGCTGGCAAACAGACATGGTTTAAAAAAAAAAAATAATAATTTCAATGTTCACCTTTTGCCTGTCCTTCATTCATGCTCCCCCTTGTATGAGTCATCGTGTAAGCAATCTATAGCTATGCACGTGCATGTGCACACGTACACGTTGCTGTTACGCCCAGGAAACCATAAATTATGCCTCTCTCCTTACCAGACCAGTCACTAGGCAGATGAACAGAAAGACAAAGCTAGCCAGGGCCCTAGCAACAGAGAACCTGACACACACACACACACACACACACACACACACACACACACACACACACACACACACACACACACACACACACACACACACACACAGAGAGAGAGTCCCTTCAGTTTTCCCTCACACACTGATACTTGCAGTTAGCTGTTAAATGGAATAGAATTACATTTTGATTTAGCGAGTTCTCTGCCATTTATACCTGGTGTTTCAGTGGACACACATAAATATAGGACAGACAGGTGCTACCTCGTTGTTTAACCAACAGTGTGGTGAAGTTCAGTGCTTTGTGTGTGTGTTGGATTGTCTGAGGGAGCAGGGCAGAACAGGCCTTTCCAGTTGAGCTGAGTGGTAGGTGTGGCAGCTAACTGTAGACCTGCGATTTGAAGGAGTTGACGTCATTCAGGTGAAGGAGTGTGGATTTGTCTCACTGCTTCAATGTGATTTGGTCTTTCTGTTTCAGTTCACTATCAATACTTTGATTTCTCCCTGTGATCCAATGAGGGTGCTTTAATATCTAGGGAATGGTAAATAAACACATTTGAGAACTGATAAAATATGCAGGAATAGATCAACTTCAAACCAAAATAAATTTTAAAGATTTTTGTTCTTAAACAAAAGATTTGGCTATTGAAAAAATATGAAAGATAGTCAAAATATATTGGTTAATGTCTAAAATCAAGACAAATCAGAACCAGAATCCTTTAAGACAGGTGGCAAATGTTCAAATAGCCATTGTTTGTACACTAAGTGCTGCACCCAAGTTGTAGTAACGCTGCCTACCATTCAAAACATATTTCCCAAGGCCAAGAATGTCTGTGTCAGAGCTACTTTGCTGTAGTGGTTCTAACAATACAACTTGATTCACCTACTTCGCAATCTCAATATCAAATCAAGAGTAAAATGCATGTAGGCACCCAGCCGCTTTCTTATCCTGCAGGATTAGCTGCGTCTATTGGTGGAAACTTTCTGATCTCTGCTGAGTCACATTGATTCAGAAATTCAATCACAGAGGCAAAATAAGGTTATCTGAGGTTCAAGTCATGTTGTGGAAACCAGGAACAAACAAGCCAGCATGATCAGGATATAATTCACCACCTTTAGAGTTTACACCCAAAAGATGTAACCGTTTTTTTAAATCTAATCCACTAACACAATTTAATATTTGTATTTTCCAATTGACATTTTCTAGATTTGTGTTTCTAGATCTAGTTGCTTTGGTTAAATGGTCCGACGAATGCCCATTGCCATTAATTTACTCTCAGCTCCACTATTTCCGTGTTCCCACAGGAAATTGTTTAGCTGAGTATGCAACCCTGTTATGTCTCATGTTGTGATCAATTAATTGAGTAAAAAACACAAAGTGTAGCCCAAATCATTACATATCTACAATAATATCTGAATGTGCAATGCAAAATAGCCCCTTCTGAGATTAGTTGATAGTCAGAATACACCCAGGACAAGTTGCGAGTTAACAAAATGGCTGACATGTAATTAACCTAACATATATGTCTTTGGATTATGGGATGAAATCTACGCAGGCACAAGAGAGAACATTCAAACATAAATATAGGCCTCAGCTGGTTGAACTCAGAGCCTTTTTGCTGCGACTTGACTGTGATCGCCGCTGCACCACTCTGCCACCTCGAGTAAAAACAACACAGTGAAAATATTATTAATTGTATTTCAGTATTCAGTACTATCAGTTGAGTAAATCACTAGGATTTTGCATCCACCGAGGTAGTTAGTATCACTTGAATGGGAGTTCATTGTCGCACCACTGTGCAGGTCACAGAATGTGATGTAACATAACACTGGTGGTGGAGAAAGGCAGAGCAGCTTCTCAAATGATCAAAAATGCCACCACTTGATAAATATTTAAACAAAGGACTTGTTGTTCATTATGAGTACTCCCCACAAATACAGCATTTTGCAGTTATTTCATTGACTCTCGAACATTTAAGTGAGTCCGCATGTTTGTTTACCTCAGTATCACACATTTATATGTCGTCATCCTTATTTTGCTGATGCCTGTAGTGTCAGAGAGACAAAACAGACTAACTGCATGGAGAATGTGAATGAAAGATTTGATAAGGACAAATCCTGGCATTTTACCAATTTGAAACTAGATCCAAAATGGAACCCATCCCTGCTCTCACTCGCTGAGCATAGCAGCAGAACTAATGCGAGGAAGCGCTGTGCAATGTGTCCAAACTGTGACAGCAACAGAGCAAACAGGAATTAATTTGACATACAGACACACACACGTACACATACCTTGGGAGTCTGGGTAATCCAGTTCAAGGGAACACACACGACACGACATTCACAGCAAACTGTGACCCACTGTGACACCATCTCGCTAAAATAAGGGGCCTCTCACAAATTTACTTGTGTGTTTGCTTAGCTAGTGTGCATATGCTAGCTCCACTGCATACTAGATATTGTCCTGCAGAGTTTGAGAAGAGGTGAGAAAGGAGCATATAAGCAAGAAGTTAACCAAGTTATGATTTGAAAAATTCTGCAGTTCACTTTTGTTAACTGACTTTCTCTTGAACATTGCATTGACACTGAAGCCAGTGCATCTGGAGGCACATATCAACACTACGTTGGATAGTTGTGTAGCTTTGTATAGTTACCTGTGATGGGCACAGTTTAATGTAATGGGTAAAGGATTTGATCCAACTGGTCATTTTTGGCCCATTATAGGAATTTTAAATTAAAAACGGCATGATGAAATAGTATTTGAGATCCACTGTGTAAATCATCAGATGAGTCATTTAAGTGCATATATAATAGTCTAAAACGTGTTTTTAAAAAAGATAAAAGAATGTGGCTGAAGAAGAAACATAATCTGATTTTACTCTTGTGGCGGTAAATTAAAGCTATATGCATATATGCATTAAAAAGCATGTTGTAATGTTAAGCAGTGCAAGAAATGGTTTGACAGAAAGCAACCACCCATAGGCTGAATTTCAATTTTTCATTTCATTGTATTTTTTTTATTTTGTCTGTCTTGCATTTTGTATAAATGGAAACTGAACTGAGTCAGCTTTTGTGCTCAAATTGTCTGTATTTGTTAATTTTATTCCCATCCCTTGACCATTATTCTCACAACTACTGCACACCATGGTCCTGTTAAACTAGCTTTTCATGATGTGTTTAATCAGAGGAACTGTCAAACAGGTGCAGTAGCATTTCTTCCTGGCATTTGGCAGCTTTTTAACTTTTTAATTTCCCTCTCATTAGAATTGTTTATTTAAATGAGATCTCCTCAGATTGTTCCCTTTTAGGTTTTTTGTTATAATTTGCCACTAGTCCCAGTTAGCAGCTGTTAGACTTTTAGGTAAGAGTTATGATAAAGCAAGCAAAGTGACAATTGAAAAGAAGTTATGCTTCTGTATGATAAAACTAGGACTGTGCACGCTGTATGCTCCTGTTTAAGGATTACAAACTGTCTTTGTCACATTTATTCTTTTCTGGAAACTCGTCTCGGCATTGAAGCGGAGTATAAATAGAAACATAAACATATGAATAGCAGGGTTGGAACAAAAGTGATGGGAGGGAGGGAGGGAGGGAGGGAGCAAGACAAAATGAAGGAAAGATTAAAGAAATACAAACCAATATTGAGATAGAGGGCAGAATTCAGCAAGCGACAAATCTCCATGGCAACACTGCCATCACGACCTAGAGTTGGGAGGTGTGTGTCCTCCCACCCACAAATTTCAGTATAATGCAACAGCTTTTCTATGTGGTTGTGTTATGTATCCAGTAAAGACCCTCTTTGTTCTGAGCTTGTTTGCTCTACATATATCTTTGATAGATAAGGAAAAATCAAAGAAGGGAAAAATCTTCTGTATATATTGGATTGAGATTGTGGACTGAATCTTGAAATCTTATTTAAATAGGGATGTATTTATCCAACTTCATGTTTTTGTGTCACACTGTCAGTTTTTCCCATTATGAAACAAAACACTGATTCAGCTGTTGTCAAGGATATTGGTGATGAGCGGTTTGATTAGGCAGATAACAAAGCTGAAGGTGTTTTTGTTTTTAATCAGTGTTACCTCCTTTTAAAGTCACGTTAAGCCAATTTGGACAGGATTAATTAACAAATAAGTTCATCAAGGGTAAACGAGAATCATGCTTTCAACAACACTCGTCTTAACAGCAAATTACTGCTGGTGGTTCATTTATAGAAAGCCAGGTTTTGTCATATTATATGTAGGCATGTTATAGCGACGATTCTAAGCTGACATCACAGCAGCTCCTGTAATGATCTCACAGGGTCAGCCTGACCTTACAGTTTTCTCCTTTGCAAGTACAGGACACTAATTAGGCTTACATGTTACTACAAATGGTTTCTTCATCATTGGGTTAGCCTAAGTCTCTTCAGATCTGCCATTACCCTCCACAGAATCTGAACCGATCTCATTGAGTTTGTTAACAGCTCTGCTTTAAAAAGCATCTTAAATTGCAAGCTGTTTATCTGGAAGTGATCGGAGGACAGACCAAAATGAGTTCTTGGAGGCATAATGATTCTCTATGAGCTGTGTGAAAATTACCCAGACTTCTGTTGAGGAATAAAAGCCAATTTTAGTTTGTGATAAAGTTCCACCATAGGTCAGCTGAGTGCCGTTTGCCTGACTGAAGTTACACTATTGGTCGGCCAGCTGAGTGTTGAGAGTTTCCGATCTGACAGTTGCTCTTTCAAAATAAATAGCTGTTCCTATTACATCATAGGGAGAATGTTAACGGGCAGTGTTACTTAGAACACTTCTCTCATGATTTACTGACTCCCTCAATATATTGTAATTAATTATCATCTTAATTTGGACCAGTGGCATTGCGAATAATTCTTAAAGTTGCAATGATTAAGACTATGAATGATTATTTTGATACCCAGGAGGTCACCCCTCCATTCCAAAACAACACCTGCACACCTTGTGATCTGACTGTGATCTTTAAATTTTTATTCCACTGGCAGCAACCTCACTCTTGTGGGATGTGTGTACACATTATATACGTTATATCCAGGTGCTGCCCCCCTCATGAGATAAACATAGGCAGATAACCCCATTAACGTTACAAGGTTTGATCTCGGCATTTAGGTTTAATCTGAAATATTTCCAAATAAATACTTCTGCTTTTCGCTTTGACACCACATCCTTTGCAATTTTCTTGTTCACCAATTCTCCTCTCATCACATCCATAATTGTAGCATCGAAAAACAAATTCATTACTTCTTTATGAACTTTGGTTCAACTGCTGATATGGCAAAATGAACCAACTAGATTTATTATATACAGTATATAAAAATGACAGTTGTGCCATCATTGCTGTGTAACATTGGTAACACCTATTGCTGCCACTACCCTACTTCACATAATGTAAATCTGACAAAATGCTCTCTGGCAGTGTGCAAGTTTTAATGCTTGATTTGCAACTTAATTTTAATTTAGTTGACAGCCGCCATGGTCACAGTGATGTCTGTCTTCAACCACTACTTTATGTTTCAATCTAAAATGCACAACTACATTGCAGTGCGTGGGTTTCTGCTCTCCTCACCTCAGTGTTCCGTCAAGCCCTACCTCTGAGTCTGCAGTAACAAACGAGGTCAACTTTGGACAGGAAGGAACAGAGTAGTTAATTATTTCAAATGAGAGGGAACGGCTTGATTACATTTTATTGTTAACAGCAGGTTTTGATGTGGTATTTTTAAAAAGCGATTTGCACAAACAACTTCAAATAATAGGCAGCATTCTGTTGGTTGTCTTAAGTGGCCATATTATAATATTGTTTAACTGGAGTAATAATAGGGTGTTTGTAATTACACTTATTTTAGAACTTCATGCAAAACTGGTTTGACATATTTTGCACAACATTTTTTAAATAGTCTTTGTCTCCTCCAGAAAAGAATCATCTGAGTTTCTCTAAAAAGGCAAGGAAATTAAACAATCATGGACAAATGTGACTTTTGATCATGACTGCAGACTAAGGCAATGTGAGATTAATGAATATGTTAAGAAAATAGCTTGAAAGCCTGTTGCTGGTAACTGATCTGCACTGCTGGAAACGGGAAAGACCTAAGAGAGTATTTTTTAATGTTGTAAAGATAATTTGTTTAAGCCTAGCCTGGTTTAACAGTGTGTTTTCAGTTCACATCTCCTTTTATTACCCCGTTTTTTCCCTCCCCGCTGCTGATGACGTTTTTGCCTGTGTTTGCCTATCTTGGGTTTGGGTTCAGCTGTCTCTTGATAGTATTGTGTAGCACTCACTTCATGTGCGACCCTCTGTTCGGGTTACTTTGTGAACTGCACTGTGATAAATTCCATCTGGTTGTATCTGAGTGGCTTCCTCCCAGAACTCAGATTAGTAAAGGTCAGTGATAATGAGGGCCGAGTCAAAACACAACCAGTACTGCCGTGGATTAACATTATTGTGTGTGTGTGTGTGTGGGGGGGGGGGGGTCATGTGCACATGCTTGTGTTTGCAGTGTGGCAGTAAATGGCTCTCAGCTGCAAACATCATGTCAGTAAGTTTTCACTTTGTGTGTGTGTTTTGGGAGGGGGTCTGAATTGTTGGGCCGGATATAAACACTATACTAATGGTCTCTCCACACGGTTGGCAACTGACAAGAAAGCTCAACCCCCATGCAACAGACTTGTTGCACGGTAGCCAATGGCAGCCCGGTTTAGTTTTTGCTCTGTTGCGCTTGTGAATTATGGTTGCTGTCGAAACTGGTCTGGAATCAGCCTGGGAATCAGAAAGAGCAGGGTGGCAAAAATTGTATATACACAGCAGCCAAATTGAAAATGTAATTAAACAGTCATTACATGCAAAATAAATCAGATGATTACATGCCATGTTTATGAAATCAGTTTTTAGAGATAGACAGATAGAAAAGTAACAGAGGGAATGGCCCTTACATAATAACCTCCACCAAGGAGGTTGGGTTTGCACCTGCGTTGGATTGTTTGTTAGCAGGATTATGAGAAAACTACCTGACCCATTTCCATGAAAATTGGTGGAAGGATGTGGTATCGGTCAGGGAAAAAAACATTTAATCTTGGTGCGGATCCAGGAACAGTGCATGATAGGTCGTTTTATCTTGATTAAAAAATCAGACATATGTATGTGACTGATATTTGAGTGTGTGCAATTTGGTGCACATCAGAATAAAAATCAGAATCTTGTGAAGATAGACATTTCTTCAATTATTCTGTGCACACAGTGAAAAACTTTTGCTCCATCTTGCTGACTTCCCCCAATTGTGTCACTTGAACCCGATGCTCAAAACTAACATGTGATTGGTTGCACTCGTGTCTTTGTCATCAGATCAGTTGTAAATGTCATTAACAAATCCAGTTTCAGTGAGCACTAAGTTAGTAAGTGCTCTGCTAAACTGTGTGCGCTGGCATGTCTCATATGGCATTCATGATTTACAAGTAGCATCAGAGCGTAATGTGAGAACAAAACAATGATGTCACTTATTGTCCTCCAACACTTCTATAATTATAACTGAGGGGAGAGGTGAGTGTGTTTGGTGGTGGGGGTGGCTTGCTTAGCCTGCAGCTGCCCAAAAATGAAGGAAGAATCAGAAGACAAAAATAGTCTGACATGAAAGAGGATAGGAGAGAAGGTAGACCAAAGCGCTGAGGACTGTGAAAGATCTCAGAGTGAATGAATTTTAACTTGCTGTGCTTTGTAAAACTTTCCTAAAAAATAATGTCTAAATAGACTTCTAATTCAGTAGACTAATGACTCCTGGGTGGTTGACCCATTAAAGCAAGTACATAACCAAAGACTGAAAATTTTGTCTCTCTCAGGTGAAATCAGGTGTTAGAGGAAGGTTTACCTTTTACATTTGCGCTCCTTGAATACTACCTACATTTTTATTACTTTTATATTATCTCACAGACACGTTTTATAAACTGCAACAAAACAGAATATCACTTTCCAGAAGACCTTGGGAGACACAAATGTTTTGTTAAGGGCAAAATCTGACCTCCAAGCTCTATTTTGGACAACATTACTCCAATGAGCTCAAAGCAAACGCTAAGTGAGTGACAGTGGAGGATAGATCAACATAGATCTCAGTTAGGACCACCCAACTGTTATCAGCTTTGTCCAGTCAGAAAAGGTCTCATTGTGTCAAACAGTATGCATGTATGACATATTGTCTGTCTCTCTCCCCCACATGATCCCAAAATAAAAATCATTTGCTTCCCCCTCAGACAAGGCCACATAAGGCCCTTCCCCTCTCCTCTGGGTTTAATGTAACTGTCATTTGCTTTTAATCCCAGTTCCCCCCTTGTATTCGGACTTAATCTACGCAATTATACTTTATATGCAGGTCTGCACTGTCAGCATTAAGTTGTTGGGGGTAGGGTGTTTAAATGCAGACATTAGATCATACCATCTGGACCAATAAACACAATGAAGTAATCATGGTAATCCTTGTTTCCCATGACCAAAGATCTGGTAACGGAGGGAGGCAGATGTTGATAAAAAATTTGGTTTTTGCGGGTAATTTGTGAGACGGAGCAAGCTTTTAATTTGATCAAGCCAGAGAGAGATAATTGAGCGAATGAAATGACTAGTCTGTTGGAGCAACATAAGAGGAGAAAGAGATGATTTGTGTGAACCTCCTCACACTGCAACAACAGTGTGAATTTCACTGAACCGTCTCTCATTGGCGTCAAATCTCTGAGATGCGTGTTATTGTGTGATTTGTGCTGCTGTGTATGTTGGCGTGTGTGACTGTGCACCCACACCTTTGCGTGCACGAGGGTGCATTCTTGTATGTTTGCAGTGCTGTTTGTGCCACAGCTAGAGTCTGTGTGTGTGTGTGTGTGTGTGTGTGTGTGTGTGTGTGTGTGTGTGTGTGTGTGTGTGTGTGTGTGTGTGTGTGTGTGTGTGTGTGTGTGTGTGTGTGAGTGTGTTTGCGTCTCGTCACCCTGGAGCCAGTCGTCCTCTCCTCTGACCCTGATCCCTGTCACCTGTCTGCTCAGATCACACATACACACACATAGACACACTCACAATTGCTGTGACCCTTTCCTGGAGCTGAAACCCAATCGCAGTTGCCAGCCATGCAAAACTTGCCAGCGCAGCAAGGTTTTGTTTTCTTTTTGTGGGTGTGTATATAGCTCCAAAGACCTACTGTCTGCTGTAAGATGAACTGAAGCAGAGTGATTGTTAAAAATAACTTTTATACATTACTGGCCTTAGCTGGAATCATGCGAAGGATCACGCCAGCGATGTATGTTCAGTGGTGTTCCAGTAAAGTCACATAAATACAGTGCAGGGAGCAGGGGTAACGTGGAACATGCATTTTAGGAAAAAGTACCATTTGATATTCACAAGAAACTTTTTAACCCTTCTTGAATACCCCCACACATGCTAACACACAGAATGACACACTGTTGGCTTTGCCTTACCTTTACTTTCATTTATTTTACCAATCCTGATCTGAAACCCAATGTGCACTTACCCTAATATTAAGCCAGGCTAAATACTACAAAGATAGTTGTTGAGAACTGGCTGTCTATTCCAAGCCTATATCTTAATCTTGCCTCTAGGTGATAATGCAGAACCTTAAACACAGAACGTGGCCAGTGCAAGTGCTTATTCTCTGAAATATGTGTTCTGTGCTTTTTTGGGGGTATAATTGCATTTTTTGTAATGAAGTGTTGAGTATATGTCATGTGTATATATAAAATACTCAAAAGCTTTCAAGTTTTGGCTGTTGCTTACATACAGTGTTTTCTGCCTTTTTTTATTTGTACAGGAGACCAAGCCGTCATCTGGCCGCGCCAGCATGCCTCGATGTCGGAACTCCGTCGCCACGACCACATCAGATGACCAGCCGCACATCGGTAACTATCGGTTACTGAAAACCATTGGCAAAGGCAACTTCGCCAAGGTCAAGCTGGCACGACACGTCCTCACCGGAAAAGAGGTAGGCATGAGCATACATGATTGGAAACCCTTGCTTCCACTTTCAGCGTCATTCCAACCTTCTGAACTTTTTAGACTTTTATTTTTAACCAATTAAGTCACATTCTGGAGAAAGAATCTTTACTTAAATATAATCTGTCTTGTTGTTTGGCTAAGAAAGCTGTTTTAAGCAAAAATAAATTGTTGATTGTTCTGATAAAGACAGTGACAAACTGTCACTGAGAACTTGTTAGCAAGTGTGGTTTAAGTGGTGTTGCTGACTGGTATATCACCAAATACTACTCTGAATAGAAAAGGAGCTTCATATTTTTAAATAGCCCTGAGTAGAAAAACAAGATAAATGTTTAGCGGATGTCTAAATGTTAATCTTCCTTCCTGCTTACTGAGAGCAGGGAAGGGTTCATGCTGTGATACACAGTAGGTCTGGTCTGATCTGAGGCTCGCATGGCTTTGGAGACGGTACATCTGCTGCAGGAGATTAGATCACCATTGTCTGCCTGAATAGAGAAGCCTAAATGTCTCTTGCTCACTGTGAATTCCAGATGTGATGTAACGCAGCACTCTGTCCCTTTAAGAGCGAAGCAGTGTCCGCTGTGAGCCCATGCCGGGCTCTGTCTGAGGCCCTGTCAAGCCAACTCTCAGCCTGTGTGGCGAGAGCCAAGGGTAGGCGGGCTCTGTCAATGTGTGACAGCCCTGTGCCTGACACCCTGATAACACTCCATGTGACTTGCTGGCACACACTCACACACTCAAAGAAAACAAGGGAGAGTCAGAGGGCATGAAAGAGTCAGACAGACAAGTACAACCAGAAAGAGGAGTGGAAGAAATGGGTTAGTTGACAGTAAAAGACAGAAATGGGAGAGAGAGAAGTAGACCTCCCTCTTCCTGTGTCCTCGTTAAGAGATAATTCTTTGTTTCCTTGCCTTCTCTCTTTAAGTTATCTTTTCTCACATCGTGTGTCTCCTAGCTTGCTACTTTCATTTCTATGTTTCTATCTCTTTATGTTTATGATGTTCTGAACTATAGACCTTGATATTATAAAGGTAAAACCCGGCTTCAGCTCTGTGTGTCCCTGTATTCTGCCCTATTATATAACTGTCGTGTGCAGGGAATGGGCCTTTATCACTTAATGGTGCAAGATTGCACTGTACTGTTTATGTGTGTTTTTACAGGTTACTTCTTTGGGACCTTTTCCAGTAAAAACCCCATTCTTATTGGGATTAGTAGTCTTAATGGGGACCAAAGCCAGGTCAAAAGTCATTTCTAAGGTCCCGGGTTAAGGTTAGGAGGTGAGGTGAAGGTCAGGGTTGGAATTGGTTATGGTTGAGGCTATGGGTTCGGCCATCCACAAAGAAGTGTGGACTGGAAGATCTCACAAGGATAACTGCGCAAACTTCAAACAATTTTTTGTGAGCGGGATGTGTCAAACCCATTGAGCCAGTGTAATGAATAATTGAATGAATTATAAAAGTGTAATAATAGATGAATATGTTCTTGTTTTGCTTGTAGGTGGCTGTAAAGATCATTGATAAGACACAGCTCAACTCCTCCAGTTTGCAGAAGGTGGGTCTCTCTAGCTCTCTCTCTTACACACACATGCACTTACACACACGGGCACAGGAATAAAATCCAAAACTCAGTCCCTCTTATCCCTTTATTCAGAAGTCGTTTTCACTCTTCCTGCCCCATGTGTCTCTCTCTCTCTCTCTCTCTCTCTCCCTCCCTCTCTGTTTCTGAAGTGGTCTAGTTTTCAGAGAGAGTTTTAATTACAGGAAACAAGCTGCAATTACTTCCTTTGATCGTAGCAGGGTGGAGTCTGTCCACTTACACGCACAACTCTAACCATGTACTCTTGCACACTGAACACACACACACTAAGTGTCATGCAGCCACAGACACAAGTTATAGAATACACACTTGGGTGCAAAATCACTCGAAAGCGTGCAATGTTGAGATGTAGAGAGTGACACATTTTTGTGCTTTAGACTTTGAGCTTCAGCACTTCATATTTGAAATTAAATAAATGAGTCTCAGCTTCAATTTGAGAAGGTCTACGTCACTATAGAAAGAACTGTGTGGGCGATGTGGCCCTTTTTATCACATTACAAGCATTCCACTTGCCAAAGACCAGGCTAAAGGCAGAGACACAACATGCAGGAATTGAAGGTGGCCTGGGAGAGGATCACCAGGAAAGATCCAAAGAGTCTGTTGATGTCTGTGGGTCAAATATTTCCGGCTGACAAAGGTTTTTACACAAAATATTAAATATGAAAGTGTTGTTTGACTTTACCCGTTGCTGTCGAATTACCTTTGAACCGCTACATTTTGTGTAAAACAAGTTATATCCCCAACTAACAGTATTCTACTCAAATGAATGCTGAAACTTTCATCCAGCATCTTTTAGTTTATATTCAACACCCTGAAACTGGACAGAGCATGAAAAAGTAACTTGCAACTCTCCAATTACTTACATACAACAGTTATAGTCCCTAGCATTTATTGTCAGTAAGCACTTCAAAGAGACAGACAAATTAACAAACACAGACTAAAACATAAGCTCCTTGGTAGGATGTTGGCTATGCCCTGGTCTCATACTATAATTATACAATCAGAGTTTAATCATTTTAGAGATCAAAAGTTGTTCAGCTAATCTTTACCAGACAAAAGGACACATTTCATTTGTTATGGTTTTTTAAGGGCAGTAAGAAAACCAGTCACCAGTTGTTAAAGCCAGATTTAGTGATTCAGTTCTGCATTAAAGGAGGTTTACACACAGTCACCATAGCTTACTTTAGGATAGGCTTAAACTCAGCTTTAGGGCTCTGATTTACATATTTAAATATTACAGTCTCTGTGTTGCTTTTTTGATTGTTTTGCAACACAACAGCTCCAGCCTAGCAAGTTTCCAACTGGGTGTCTGTCTACAGTGTGACTTCCAGGTTATTTGCCCCCAAAACATCCAGGAAGCACAGAGCGACTTTATCTGCTGACTCGGAGTAAATAGATTCCTAATGAGTGAAAAGCGTCCCCTCATGTCTTTATTAAAGGAACAGTCCGGACGGCGTTGAGGTAGACTTCGGTTGAATTAGTACTTTTTTGTTGAGTGCTTCTGCCTGTCTCTCATCTTGTTAAGAGTTTACAGGTAGCTCAAGGCAAATCAGACCTTTCATTTGTTGGTTAAACTCTGTGATCCTACATTTGTTTTTTGACAGACCCTGGATTTAAACCGGTATTGCCTGAATCGCTGCTGTTGCGTCACCACAGGCAGTGTTTGTTTTTGCTTGCCTTCGAGTAATTTGACTCACATGTCCATAAACACTGTTTTCATTGTGTGTGTCATTTTGTTCTACAACTATTGAATGGGGAGTCTTTCTAAAACAGCTATTTTTCAATTTAAGAAACTTGTTTATTTCTTTTCCTTCCATGTCCATTTGTGCACATAAACTGACACTAAATATCTTTGACACTATTTGCACAGGAACATTTTGAATATAAATGTAACTCACAACACCACCACCTGACATCTGAAAGTGTATTTGACACAGCACTTTGTGTGACTTGCTTTCTAACAGCTCTTCCGGGAGGTGAGGATCATGAAGATGTTGAATCACCCCAACATAGGTGAGTTACGCCGACACGTGAGTTTTTCACTCTGTCATTACTCACTAAGAACTAGACATCACTTGTCATGCATTCATAATCCTTTTGCCTCCCGCCACTTCATTTACCCCTTTCCCTCCAATTCTCATTCCTTCTTTCTTTCTCCACCTCTAGTCAAGCTCTTTGAGGTCATCGAGACAGAGAAGACACTGTACCTGGTAATGGAGTATGCTAGTGGAGGTAAGTGCGTGCCACTGTGAAATCATTCCCCCTGAGGCCCGACTCTTCGGATCTTATCATATATTTCCCATCAAACAAAAAATGCTACCTCTCTTTAATGTACAGCCTCTCGAGTCTTTCATAAGATATTTGTCCAAAGGCCTTTTTTTTAGAAATTGCAATATCCTCTCTTCGCAATAGACCTGCTCTTTTACGCTTATGTTCTCAGATTAAATTGAGAATCAGTTTTTCTGTCTTAAATTCCAGTCCTTAATTACAATTTTGCTACTTGTTTTTAAAGCAAAATACCCCTCAGATCAGCGTCCCATTGACCCAATACTATGTCCTTAAGGAGACCAGTGTTCGGTTCCAACACTAAAACTTCTCTCCTCCTCATTCTCTCGTCTCCCAGGAGAGGTCTTTGATTACTTGGTGGCCCACGGCAGGATGAAAGAGAAAGAAGCCCGTGCCAAATTCAGACAGGTGTGTGCTGGGGGGAAAAGTTCTTTGTGTGTGTATCGTCAGTGTAGAGTTCGTCTGTATTTGTGGAATTGTGGCAGGTGGGAGCAGAAGGAATTTTTTTTTACCATTAGCACTAGGGAAGACTTTTTTTTTTCCATTCATAATAAATCCATATGATTGTATTCTGATGAAATCCTAATGAGGAGCTCTCACTGATTCAACCTTGACATTTTGTCATCCTTTCTCTCCCTGTATGGCTTTCTCTCTCTCTCTCACTCTCACTCACTCACTTCTCAATCTGCAGATTGTGTCAGCGGTGCAGTATTGCCATCAGAAGTGTATAGTACACAGAGACCTCAAGGTGAGAGAAAATACATGCACACAAACACATTCATGAATTACATTGAGTGTTAAAGCACAAGCAGCCTCACAAAGATGTCATTCTCTTTCAAGTATGATGACTTAAACACACACACACACAGACACACACAGACACACACAGACACACACAGACACACACAGTCTCCTGTTTTCTCCTTGTCTCTATTTTACTCCCAGTCTTTGATACACAGTATGGGTGCCAATAAACAAAAGCAACACACACTCACTGATCTATTATTATTTCCGGTTAATTTTACTTCTTAGTATTATGCAGTTAAAAATCCTCTTATTGTGTCAGCAGGCTCAATACATTATCATGATTACTGTTACAGTGATCAAACAGGAACCTTTCATCCCAAAGTCCCACTCATGGTTATTTTTTTACTTTTCAATAGATTTTTGTTTTGGATCAAGAAACATTTGCTGCACTTTAAGCAGGCAATGATGGTTAATAATCAAAAATCATTTATCCAAAAAAAGGGCAGCATGGGAAAAAAGAGGTTTCTGGAGGACAGACAGTTCTCATTATTATAATGCGTACCATCCTGCACATTATCCTAATCACTCTTGATCTGGGGGGTTGCGATGTTAAATCCAGGACAGGCTTAACTCTACTGGGCCTGACACTGCAAGAGCAAATTTTGGTGAGACCACATTTTATAGCAAATGCAAAATTATTCACTCTCTGTCCGAAGATGCAAAAAAAAAAAAAAACTGTCCGGTTTAATCATGCTCTACTTAAGGTTTAAAACACTGTGCCTACAAAAGTAGTGGCTCTTTTTTTGCTGTCGTTTGAAGAAAAAAAAAAACCACATCATCACAGTTACATTTTGTTTGGCCAATTAAAAATATTAATGATTAATAACTTAGCTGGTAGACTTACCGCACTACTGTGGCTTCATGCCTCTGCAATGGCCCGGGTTCAATTCCAGCTTGCGGCCATTTGCTGCATGTCACCCCCACTCTCTATCTGTTTCCCCTTTCACGTCTAACTCTGTCCTGTCAAATACAGGCCTAAAATGCTCCCCAAACTTTAAAAATGTTAATGAGTTATAGATAAATTCTGCCAACAAATTAATGACAAGCCAGTGTTTGTTTGTTTATTAGGTCAGAGCTTACAGATGATGTCAGTGATGTATTAAACACACACAGAGGCAGCGGAGTATTCAGAGCAAGTGAAAAGGAGAGTGCACCTGTTGCTAGGCAACCCCTGCCTCCTTGCTCACTGGCTCACTTTAGGCTCAGGAACACACACACACACACACACACACACACACACACACACACACACACACACACACACACACAGAGACACACACAGAGACACACACACAGAGACAGATGAATAAACTGTGCTAGCTCACTTTGCCCATTGTGTGCTACTTGCAGGCCCCAAGCCATTACTCTTAAAACCCCCTCTCTTACAAAAGACCTGTTTTTTCCCCAGAGAAAGTTGTATTTCAGACAGAGTCTCTGTAATGAGGTGCAGTGTGTAATTTCTGCATGTCAGAAAATATCTTTGCCTTTTTGTCAAACTCTTCTGCTACAAAGTTAATGTTCCTCTGACCAAGTGTAAAAATACCCAAATATCACAGTAATGCAATACACAAAGCACAAGTATTTGTTTGGTTTCTTGGCGCACGAAAAATAAATCCCAGCACATTGATTATCTTTCATTTTCTCCTGTATCTTTTTCTCCCACCACATCCTCCTGCACTCTACATCATAATTATGTCTTTATTTCTGTCTCATTTTCCTTTCTACCACACTCTCATCTGTCTGTCTGTCTGTCTGCAGGCAGAGAACCTGCTCCTGGACGCAGACATGAACATCAAGATAGCGGACTTTGGCTTCAGTAATGAGTTTACTCTGGGGAACAAGTTGGACACGTTCTGCGGCTCCCCGCCCTACGCTGCCCCGGAGCTCTTCCAGGGAAAGAAGTATGACGGGCCAGAGGTGGACGTCTGGAGTCTGGGGGTCATCCTTTATACACTGGTCAGCGGATCGCTGCCCTTTGATGGACAGAACCTCAAGGTCAGGGAAAGGAGAGCGAGTGTTTGTGTGTGTGTTAATGTTACATAAGTGGATGTCTGTATTCTGTGGGTGGTTGCCGTATTTGTCATGCTGGTTTCTGTTCCTGTTCCTCTACCGAAAGCAGAAACTGAACTCAAGAATAAGTGGACTTGTACTTTTTAAATTGACTTTGGTGGTTTTATAGAAAAGATAAAGGATTCAATACTTTCTGATAACGGTTTATTCTTACCACCTATCACACTGTGCATTCAGTCAGTACCCAAATGACTCATTCTTGAAGTGCAGACACATTTTTGGTGGGCGATATGACATTGAATGTGATGCTATTGATATTAACATGTCTGCAAAACACATCGATGTTCATTAAATATGCCTTTGCACTACCTCTTGCTGTGCAGACATTGACTTCTACATTTCTAGGTTTACTAATGATTTAACAATTAACTTCACTGTCTTCTGTTTTTATTACTTTGTGCTGTGCTGAAGTTGGTGCTATAATAAAATATAATCCTTGTCTTTATGTGTGATGCACGCACCAAAAGTGTGAAATTATTACGTCAGTGTTTAAGCACTTCATTTAATTAATTTGACATTTTAATTTCAGGATTTGTTTTTTCTGAAAATTGTGTCTGGCAGTCTAAGCTCATTGAAAGCCTGTTTTGTGCATTATAGTGTTTAAACATGCCCTTATCCTCCAGTGTCTCAATAAGTGATAATTAATGAGACACTTCCAGCGGGATTAACAATGTCCAATGAAGTAAATTGCTAACACTTTAATTCAGTGTTAACTATTTGTGCTAGGTGATTTTATGGAAGCTGAAAAATATCTTATATCAACTTAATCATATTTGTTGTTTAAAGCATTTACCAGAAAATAAATTTAAAAAAATTGTTTCCTAATGTCACATTATTTTTTTATAGTAGCTTATTTAGATGCTGACCAGCTTTTGGTTAAGTGAATGAGGTACTTGTTTAACTAAACTATTAATCATTTGTGGGTGTAACCGCAGCTAATGTTGCAGTTTAGCTAATTCAAGCCGAAAGGGAGGGAACTATATTGAAAGAGATGTTAGTAGCTGCATACAGATGAGATGTAGATTTTAAAAAACATGCAAAAATTGACAATATTTGCCCTAACCCTAACCCACAACACAATCATGACAACCAATCAAATTGTAAATAGTTGTGGTTGTCAGTCTTTCCTCCTACAAAACCTAAAGTCGTGCCCTTTTCCACTTCCAGGAATTGAGAGAGCGTGTCCTGCGAGGCAAATACAGGATTCCCTTCTACATGTCGACTGACTGCGAAAACTTACTTAAGAAGTTCCTCATCCTGAACCCCTCGAAAAGAGGCAGCCTCGAGGTACATGCAGGCATCGACACACTCATTCACAAAGCACAAGACACTGTTGGATTGCATTGTTGGAAGCATATGGATTAAAGTGAAGCTGGGTAGTTTTTAAAATAGCTTGATGTGTTTTTGAATCAATTTTATGCCATGTGATTACTCTTATATTTAATTCTCATGTTCAACAAGACTTTCCTTATATTTGAATTGATAAAACATGGACACTGAAAAAAACATAGTAAACCTTCTTTTAATGTAGTTCTGTCTGCATCACACGTAGCGCTGGACTCTATACCTGGACTTGCCTCACCAGCTATATGTGACTTTGTTGCTGAAGTGTAAAGTTCTTTTTAAAACCATAGTAAATACTTGTGAGTTAAGAACTTATGACTTGCTGAATTTGGTTGAACTAAAGGTGGATGAATGGAAACTGTTTTAGATGGAAGATAGAACTTTAAAGCAGGAAAAAAACAATCAAACATTAACACATAATTGATGATTTTTAATAACATTTGCTTGTAGAAGCAGCACTGTAAAGTAAACTCAAGCTTTAGTGTTAGAAATCAGTCAAGTGACTGTTTCATTTGCATAAATCTTCATTAAGCTATCTGTGAAACATTATGTTTTGATAGAACCCTGTTGCGATTTGCCATAATTTTTACTTGACACAATCTGTTTGAATCATGTACGTGATCATCATCCATGTTTTTGTGTCCAAGGGTGTCCTTGAAAACAAGATGGGTCATCTGTAGGAGTTCATCCTCAAATGTTGAAATTGATTGGTCAGTCTGTCCATGTGAAAGCCTTAATCAAAGACAACTAATGCAATGCCTGTTTATAATGGGCTGTCTGCTTGACCTGTGGTAACACTGGTTGTAGTTTTATTTCTGAAACTGTAAAAGTGACCTGCAGTAACTGAGCCGCGTCAATTGAAGACCAGCTGCTGGACTCAGGCCGCTGTACCCGAAGCTGCACCACCACCACTGCTTCACAAAGAGCTTTTCATCTCTTTATTCAAAGTTCAGTGAAGCTCGACTCAGTACGCAGAACCCTGAACTGGAGAATCAATTGTTGTTGTAAACACACTTTTCGTGATTGACAACGTCAGTTACTTTGAGTCCCAGCCGCCACTGCTATAGAGCATTGGTTTATTCAAAACATTATTGATAATGAGCATATCCCGTGTCTAAATCCAAATTGGCCCCTAACACTGCACCTATGCCAAGTGTGAATAGATAGATAGATACTTTCTCTGGCCTTTAAAGAGCAGCTGTTACAATTATGTGTTTATTCATTAAAGCAGATATACTTTTTTGAATGGAGAGAGTACTACATCACCACGGTGGAGTGTTGCATTATGGGTTGTTTGTAGCCTTAATGTTGCTGGGTTGGTGAGTGTTTTCATATTTGTCTATTGTGAGTCTTTCAGAGTTTACCATCCTCATTTGTTTGGTTGGTCCAGTTTAACCTGCAGGAGTTTACTTAAGACTGGTGTAACATGTTCTGCTGCCAAAGAGGAAATAGTCAAAACAACTTCCTACTTTCTTCCAACATCTTTACTACAGGAAGATATAGAGGAAATATCGGCCGTAAAGCCAAGAATTCTGTCCATCACAGATGATGAGCTTGAAGTGTGAAATGTCAGAGAAAATAATGATGTGAGAGCATTGAGAAAAATAGACTATCTACAGTCACTCATTCAGCTGAGTAAAGGCTACACTGAGCTAAACCTAAGCTGCAAGAAACCCAGGGAAAACCCTTTTGAATTGAATGCACATCTGAATGTTACACTTGTAGTTCAGTTCTAAAGCAAGATTTATTTCTACATTGACAATAATACCTAACTGATGCTGTGAGAAAAACCCTACTGAATAAATGGTAATGGTGTATCCTCCTTGTTTGCCATCCCCTCTTCCCTTAACCTTTCCTCCCTGCTCTGCTTTTTCCCTTTCGTCTTCTTTGACATCTCATGTCTCCCTGTATCTGTCTGTTTGGCTTGCTCCCAGCAGCAGATAATGAGGGACCGGTGGATGAATGTAGGCCACGAGGAGGAAGAACTCAAACCCTACATTGAGCCCCAGCCAGATTATAAGGACCCCAGGAGGACAGGTAGGCACAGAGACACACAGAAAAAAGGTAAATGCATTCCTTTCTACATATGTTCTTTTTTTCACTCACACACAAGGATAATGTGTCCTTCGGAGAACTGTGGAGTAATTATAATCTGCTTTTTCTGTGCGTGTAGACATCATGCTGCAAATGGGATTCTCTCAGGAGGAGATCCAGGACTCGCTGGTGAACCAGAAGTACAATGATGTAATGGCTACATACCTGCTACTGGATTATAGGAACTCTGAGGTACACTGATTTTCTTACACTCACTCTATGTTGATCTTTTAACCCATTGAGACCTGGGGAAACTGAATAAAAACAGACTCTAATACCTGTTGAAAACGACCACCTAAAACCTGAGAGCTGACAGAATTGCCAACGTTTATAAAAAACTTAATATGTCAGCCTCTGAATTAGATGCAGACATGAAATAAAATTATTTCATTCTTAGTCAATACAGTTTCCCATAACTTCATCATTGAGGTTTGTTGGTTTTTTAAGTGACCAACATAGCCGTCAAACTTCCCGAGATCTCCTCTCCTTGTCAGAAAGGCTACTTTCTAAACTTTTTTGCAAGCTAAGGGCGCTAACAAACAAATTATATTTCCCATGATGCATTTTGCCTTTTGTATGTATTTCATCAGTCACGTCTTGAAAACGCAAACATCACACCAGGTCTGAGGATTGGTTAAAGCATTCGTTTTATTCCTTGCTATTTGTTGTATCCACACCAGAGCATCTCTGCATTTATCTGCTCCTGACACACACTTGTCTTGTTTCTCTTCCTCAGCTGGATGAAGGTTGCATCAAGCCTCGACCAGGAAGTGATGTAAGCAACATAAATGCCCCTTCCCCGCCTCACAAGGTACAATGAGAACACATATAATCTTCTGCTAACACGTAACGAGGTCTCCCGACTCCAGGCAGTGACACGTGATCACAACATAAGCAACCTGTGAATCTACTTTGATGTTATCCTCTTTTGAGGTTTGTGATTGTAGGCCCACACACAGTATCGACAGCAACCATTGCCTCCATGCATGCTTGAAGATTTTGCATTAATGGTTGAACAGCTCTATGGATTAGAGAAAAGTGTCTGTATACATCCCAATCCCAATATGTGAGTGGAAACAATCTGTGACACAAAGGATGACACAGTGACCCGTGTCCTTCTTGTCTCTTTAAGGTACAGCGCAGTGTGTCATCCAACCAGAAGCCTCAGAACCGCAGAACCACTGACCAGGGTGAGACTTGTGTGTGTCTGAGGAGATTGGGGGGGGGGCTCGTGTGTGTTTGTGCTTGGAGATGAGGAGCAACTAAAGTTTTTGAAAAGAACTCTCACAACTAACCATAGCCATGTTATAAAGAGAGGGGAAGAAGGAGAGGGAATAGAAAGGAGGTGGAGCAGAGAGGGTTGATTGTATAGTGGAATAAAGAATGAAGTAAGAACGGAGGACGGCTGGCAGAGCAGATTGAATGAAGCAAAGCCACGAAAGAAGGTGAGACTGTTTAGAAATAGTGTTGTCAGGATTTTGACAGATGAGTTGCAGGAAGCTTCAAGTGACAGGCTGTCTGATGCACTCCCTCTTTCTCTTTCTATTTCCTAGGCTCCTCCTACTCAAAGAGGGGGGGTCAAGCAGACAACCGGACTGCAGCTGAGGATTCTGGGAGGAAGGGTTCGTCAGGCAGCTCCACTACCAAGGTGCCGGCCAGCCCTCTCGTCTCCTCTGACCGCAAGAAGAGTGCCACGCCCTCCACTGTGAGACCAATCACACACACACACTGCATACAAGACATTTTCAACACTGAGATTTTTTCATCAAATACAAATTACAGTTTTACATATTGTCTTTTTCTTGATACGATTTACTGCACTTTATTTTTCTGAACTTGGTCAAGTTTGTGTGTGAGATATACATTCCCCAAAATATTGAAATTCAAATGGTCTTGGAGTTGAAGCATAGAGGAAGGGAAAATGGATGTATCCCTCATAACGTAAATGCTAAGATAAACAATGGAATCGCCATTTTACTCGTAGGACTTTCCAGCATAATATATGGACTAATTGCTGACATTTTAGCTAGCTCTGGCTGATGCTACACTTTTGAAAATCACAACTTGTTGCTCTCAAAACAGCACTTGCCAGTGGAAGAGCAGTGCGACTGCTGCAAACGAATGATTTGCGTACTTGCTGATTCCTGACTCTATATTTTTGGCAATGTCTGAGGCCTTTCCTATTCTGGTATTCGAACAGCTCTTGCGTATTTAATTTTATCAAACGTTTCGGATGGTTCCTCTGGCCCTTCTTACACTTCTTATGACACCTGCCAGCAAATGTGTTAAAAAATCAAACTTAGATTTAAGGGTTTAGAATGGATGTTTTGTGGTTTCCCACCCCGTGTTTTCTTATAAGGATGTCTTTCCTTGAGGTTCCTGATCACACCCCACCCCCAGACTGTATGGACATCTACCTGTTTGACATGTCTCTCACTCCCTTGTTAGTTTTGTCACACCTTACAAGGGTGGGACAACAGCTATTGTTTTTAATAGTTTATGGACTTCTGCTCCACCCAACCTCCACATGATCACAGCTTTTTATCAGTCAGGGCCATGGAAAACAACCGTGCAGGTGTGCATTGGCTTTAGATGACAACTTAATATTACTGAGATAACCGTAAATGGGTTTTATAATTGCGTGATTGTGCAGGTAATTCTCAGCAGCTGCAGAAAAATGAATTCATTAAAGTCAATACTCTTAAGGCACAATTTGGTGAGGGTTTAATTAATTTTAGGTAATTAAAGTCATTGCTGGCTCGAGGCTGTTCTAGGAATGATTGGTCACCTTTAATGTCACTTCCCTTCGCTGATCCCTCACTGTCCATAACTATATCCTCAGTTGAAATTAGTCCTATATTTCTAACCCTCTTCTCATTTTCTCCTCTCTTCCTACAGAATAGCATCCTGTCCACCGGTACTGGTCGCAGTCGGAACTCTCCTCTGACAGAGCGAGCCACGCTGAGCCAGGGCATCCAGAACGGCAAGGACAGGTACACATAATGACGCACAATCACAAAAGAGACACGTTTTCATAGAGACAAGGACAAGCGCACCCACATACTGTCATTCTCACATACACTCTTTGTCGCTTGTCACTGGCAACCCAACTAGTTGCTTCGAGGCAGCGCTGCTTCATCACCAGCTCACACTTTATACAAACACACTCATTATGGTCTGTGAATGAAGCAGTGCCACAGCTGTCTCAGCGACTGAATCCCAGACCTTTGCTGGTACTCTCCAGAGCACTGCCAGCTGGCTCAGGGAGGCCCGCGGCCCAGGGCGGGGTGAGCCCTCCTGGATGAGGAAATCAGGCTCTCTTGGGTATTTAGGCCAAACCTCCAGTAGATTACAGATTACCCGAGATGGTCTGATGGAGGCCTGCCAGGCAGAGCAGAGCAGGGTTCGCTGGACACGCACACACATTCTCACATGCAAAGGATGACACACAGTGGCCCTAATTTATTCTTCAAACGATTTCTGTGTTTTTAAGAAATTAAGTCCGCCCTATCTCATTTTATCCTTCCTTGTTAAACTTTTCCTCCAACTTTCTTGCCCAACCACAATAAACAACTTCACCTTGAACAAAATTATCTTTCGGTCGCACTGGAGTTGGTTGTGAACTTTCATCTTCACATTAAGGCCATAAAAACACACTTTCAAGCTTTATTTCATTTAAAATCCCTCAGAGTCGTTGAATTTGTTGCCCAGGAGCGCGTATATATAAACTACCCTCATATCACTCATGCTTTAACCAGCCATAAGCTTTTTGTGTGTGTGTGTGTGTGTTTTTTTTTTAAGCATTGAACATTAAGCCAAACCCTAATTCCTACAATGATGCAGTGGTCATTGTCATTACTGCTTTATTCTCAAATGACCCCTCGTTCCCACAATAGTGTCCATCACAAAACATGATAAAAGTAATGATTGAAATGATCCTTGTTCTTTCGATGCGTTTCTTGAACACTACATGCAGCGAAGTGGTCATTTGAGACAGCATTGCTTTTTTTAATACTGTGGGTCTGTTAGCCATAATGCACTCTGCTAACTTAGTGGTTGTCATCCGCTTTGATTATTTTTAAGTTACTTTATTTGATCATCATTAATGCTTGAAGTTTGGGCTACTATTCTTGTTAAACCCTCCCCCCTCTCCCAACTCTGCCCTTTTTCTTTCTCTCCTTTTCTAATTTTCCTCATCCGTTCTTTTATCTGCGTCTGAGCTCTTGTCCCTCTGGATCTCAAGTCACTCGCGTTTTCTTGGCACCTCCTTTCTTTTCCTTTTTTTCCCACCTTCCATTTTCTTTTATGTCTTTATATTAATCTTTCCTCTCTTTCTCTGCTCTCTTTCTAAGGAGATTAGGAAGACTTGTGATGGAATATTAACTCTTAGTGGAACTATATGCTGCCTGTACTTGGCTCTTAATAGGCTTACACTTACACAAAAATATCCACAGACACACTGAGGCTCTACACATACAAACTCATTGACACACATAGGCTTCAACATACATTTAATACATGCTCAAATGGTTGCCACACACTGGGTTGTCCAGTGAATTTGGTTATTTTTCCATCACTAGCCGGGCTAATCCCTGTCAGAAAGAGTGTGTGTTTTCCTCTCCACTATGTGTTTGTTTTCTTTGTAATTAGCAGCTGTTTGGTGTCCCTAAATGTCCCTCTCTTTCTCTCTCATTCCTCTGCTTTCTCTTCAAGCTATCTCTCTCCCTCGCTCTGTCGTACCACTCTCCCCCGTCTCTTACTGTTTGTTTCTGTGTGTGGAAAAAAGTCTAGTCCAAGCCGTCAGCAACGTGCAGAGCTTTGTAGCCCATAGCAACCCTTTTCTGATTAAGAAAGGCTTCAGGAAATAGCCTGTGTTGTTTTTGCCTGATTTAGTTTTAGAACCTCGTGCACCATGAAAATGACGGGAAGTTTCAAAAAGTAGTCGTCAGGCACTTGACAGGCAGAAGTTGCAAGACCAGGTCAAGCCTATAAAACGGAGGTCAGAGTGATCGTCCCATGACAGTTTAAAACAGCTTTATGTCCTGTCGAACATGTGCTTGTCTCCATGGAAACCCAGCACTTTACTGAGTGATAGTTATGTAGATATAAACTAGAAACATTTATTATAGGCTGCTAATGACTTAACTGTGGATTGATATGCAGATTATGACAACCATCAGATTATGAAGATTTCTTTCAGACACTGTCATAATAAAAGAATAGAAAATATTAACAAAAACATTTCTTCTTAAACTACTGAGCCTCAGCAAGAATCTTTATGAGGATTCCTTTCCTCTATTCCTTCTGAGCCATATGTGTGAGCCAGTTACTGTACAGATAGAGATGACTGCGCACTTGTGCATCTTAATGAAATGACAGTGTTGCATGATGGAAACAGGAAACTATTGTGAGGGAATGCGGAAGTAAAAAAGAATTCTTCCTGTGAACCTTCGGGGGCTCCATACAAGCGATGCAATGTAGTGGGCTTCACAAAAATTTGAAATCAGATGTTAAAAATAGCAATCAAATTTAAAAAGCCATTTCTTTGAGATATTTACACACAGATGTGGGATTTGGTTGGGGCTTATTTTACTTGGCACCCAAACAGGATAATCTTGAGAATTTCTTTATATGTATATGCCTATAACAAAGGGTATATAAACCCATAATTGTATTTATATATTTAAAGGGGTATCTTTATTCTCTTTACTGCAAAAAATGTTGCATTTCGATCTGACTTTATCCACATAATGTCTCATAGAGTGTTTTCAGTCTCTTGTCAAAGTTGGTCTTTTGTGCTCTGCCTTTTGTGTCAGGCAGATATGACATGCAAAGATGGTTTCTTTTTGTAAAACCAGGATGGAGCAATGTACAAAAAGACCAACCTTTCCTCATTGTTTGTGTCCTCTTGTTCTACGTGTTTTCTGTTTGTCTTGAGTGTCTACTTCCTCTATTCTCTCTCCTGTGCTCTCTGTTCCCCCACCCCTCCCTTAGTGTGTGTTCATTAAGTGCTGCTTCTAACCATGCTCCACCTCACCTCTCCGTCCACCCACACACAAACCCCGCCCATGTTGTGTTTGCCTATATGTGTATGTTGGAATGTATGTTTGATGTTATGTATGTATGGTGTGTGTTTCCTGTGTCACTTACGTGTGTTTGGGTGTATGCATATACGTGTGTGTGTCTGTGTGTGTCTATCTATGTCGGGCGGGGCACTCCTATTCCTCCCCCATCCTCCCCCCTCCCCAGCCTAAACACTCCGGGCTCCCGCGCCTCCACTGCCTCAGCCGCTGCCGTCCTCTCCTCCTCCTCCTCCTCGCGTCCCCGTCACCACAAGTCCTTGTCCTCCTCCAATCATCCATGCCCCTCTGACCTGCACGCACCACGGCCCAGGCAAGTCTCTTACTCACTCTCTTTCTCACACACACACACACACACACACACACACACACACACACACACACACACACACACACACATTCTCACACACACTCTCACACACACACACACACACACACTCACACACAGTCACACACACTCACTCTCACAGCTCCCGCAGCCCCCTTCACTACGAACCACTTAACTCAGCACAGATCATCATCCTTCCCACAGTGGACAAAGAGGAAAAAGAAGAATTGAAGAAGGGTGATTTGTTGGCTCTAAAACCTCCATCCACTGCTCTTTCATTAAAGTGGGGGCACCAACTTTAAATTTGTATTTTATTTTGAAAAACCAACATTTTGATTGCATTTTAATCACACAGCAACAGATCCTGGCACACAGTTGCAAACTGTTGGCAAATATTTGTCTCCCGAAATTGTCAATTTGATCAGAGGTGTATTTTTCCTCCCCAAAGAGTTGGTGTGAACACAAACTGCTCTGCTTGCCAACTCACACAAACACACGTTCCCAAATAATAACTGAATATAACTTTCAATATAACTATGTATGATTTATTCTCAGATATTTATTTGCCTCTACGGTTTGTAATTGTCTTTCAGTAACCTAAAATCACTAGCTCAAGTGAATAAAAAGAAATATATTGATATATTTTATAAAAAAAAAAGTCAGATGTCTGACCTGTTCTCTATAGCAAGCCAGAACCAGGAAGCAAAGTTAGCATTAGTTCAGCAGCAAGGACGGTACACAACACTATCTTATCTGAGTGGCAGTGAGTTATAGTTCAGTCAATTTTTCGAACAAAGACGTGCCATACTGAGTTACTTAGCAACAGACAAGAAGTCGACGGCAAAGCTCAGAAAACTGTGCAAGCTCAACTTGTTTTACGTCGTCAGTCCTGCTCAAAGCTCACACTCACCCAGCGGACCAATACTGCACAATCACAGCTTGGGAACTAGATTAGCTGTTTTTTTGTCAGTGTAATGTACCTCTGACAGACCAGTGGTACTTCTTTTATATGTTTTATTTCCTGGCAGGGAAAGTAATTAAAGCACAACCCTAATATTATGGGTACAACTATCAGCATGAACAATTTACTGTTCATGTTTTATTATTAAAGTGAAAAAAAAGTGAATATACAGTCACTTTTGTGATCTTAGCTTCTAAGCCACCAGGCCTCCCGGGGCACCATATAAACAGTTCGGCTACTGTAACTTCAACTTTATTTAAGTGCAGATGCTCTGGGAAGAATCAGGCAAAATGTGAATGTGTTGTCTTGATGTTTGTGTGAAAATATATTGAATCTGTTGCATGCCCTGTGTTGATAATTGTCCTTCATTTGGTCATATGACGTGTCCTCTGTTGACTGGGGTTTTCCCTGGCTGGTAGAATTGAATTTCACTCCTGTGTTAAGCAGAGTTACATCAAGGTTCCCACGACCCTTTTTTTATTAGGTTGATGTCTCTACGTATATGAATCCACCTCAGCTATGAATTTGCTGGGGAAAACCCTGTCTTCATTCAATAAGTGTTAATTAAGCTGTGACGAATTAACTAACAGGTTATCTTGTTGGTCATCTGTGTGGACACTGTGTATGTGTGTGCTGTTGGTGTGTTGCTTTGTTGGCTTGCTCACCTGCTTATCTGTTTGATGGGCTACTTTGATATTTTGAGTCCTCTTTTTTCTCCTGCTAGCCATCTGTCACAATCGAGTGGAAAGGTCCTTGAATATGTTCCTCAGCTCTACCTCTACGCTAAATACTGTCTGAGGCTGAGCTGATCTTCCACTTGCTCACACAGAGACCCCCGCAGCCTTTTGTGACAGTTGTCTACTGGAGAAAAAAAAAAAAACAACCACTCCACAAATGTCAGGTTTGAGATTCCAGCAGAGCAAATGTCAAGGTGGCCCTCTGGCTGTATGTGGTTGTGTCTGCTCTTTGTTGAAGTCTCGTTCTGTTGCATGCGTCGTTCAGCAGTGAGCTTGGGCTGTTCAGAACCTGGTTGGGAACGCTGGAGAGAAGGTACCGCTCCAACACTGTATCCTCGAGTGAGGGATTAGGCACCTTTTCTCAGAACATAGTCTGTGTCCTCAAGTCCCACTCATTCCTGTTTAATCCAGCTGTCCCCAGATACCCTTCTGAAAAACTTCTCAAATTCACAGCCCATGAATTTACATTTTAAAGCGCCAGTATTTAAGTGCGGCCTTGAAAACGTGATGCGCATACATTGTATATAAAGATGGACGACATGTTTCCACTTCCTGGAATATCAAGGATACGGGTGCTGAAGTTTTGTACTTATGGCATCATTTGGAGTCAACATCTGCATGTTGTGGGTCAGGGATGGAGCCATGGTATTGAGGTTCTGCCACACGTGCATAACCAGTAACTCTGTGGCAGAACACACTTTCTACATGGCTTTATAACTTCATGTCTAAAGCTGTATTTCATGTGAAAGGATTCAGACACCAGGACCTATACTGCAGCCAGCCACCAGGTGGGGATCAAATTTATTTGTCTTGACCTTTGGGGACCTATCATGTCATCCGTCTTCATATACAGTCTTAGGCGATGCTGTACACAGGCGTCTGTGCATTTGTATGAAGAGGTGCAATCTACGCAAATCAATTGAGCCGTTCCATTAAGACACACTACGTCATAAAACACACCACAGTATAACATGCCTGCATCAGAAGCTTACAATCCATCACTGCCATTCACCTTAAATCTGTAAGTGACAATGAAAAATCTTTCCATATGTTGAAAACTTCCTCTAAGTGTAATCTATTTATTCCTAATCAACAGACATCTTCATAACTACGTCACTGGTTCCCACTAATTAGCAGGATCCAGCCTTACTCTCCTCTGTATTCATAGATGAGACATGTGTGTGCATGCGCGTCTCTCTGTGTTTCTGGAATTCACAGCGGAAAACGTCAGCATAGTCGCACTGAAAGAAGTCATGTTTAATCTGCTCCTCACAGAAGCCAAAGTGATGCTGTTTTTTTCTTTGAGTGTGTTAGAGGTCTGCACAGGACCATTGTTTTCTACAGTTGTGCTTTCTCAGCAATTATTTTATGTAAGACCATTAGTGTTGCATATTAGATTTGATGGCTGATGACAATTTCTAATGTAAGTGACCTTTAAACAAAACTTTTGTAAATGGTTGTGACTAAAATGAGAGAAAACAAAATATTCATAGTTTCACACCTAACTATTTAAGAGTTATTTATCTGCCTTCTTAAATTAAGTAACAGCTTCTTTATTAAACTTCATACTGCAACATTTGTGTTGCCATGCATGTCTCTTAGTCCTCTGCAGCCCTCTACAGTGAATCACCCTCACGTATACCTTTCTTTACTTCTACTCATCGGCTTGTCTTTCTTTTGTGTGTTCTTCGTGTTTGTATTTTTGCAATTACTTTTATGTTGCAATTGCTGTCTGGTGGTTTATAAAGCAAAAGCAAGAGCTGAATAAATTGTGTGTGTGTGTGTGTGTGTGTGTGTGTGTGTGTGTGTGTGTGTGTGTCTGTCTGTCTGTGTGAGAGAGGTTAAAAGGGATAGTTCACTCATTATCTACTCACCACTATGCTGATGGAGGAGTGGGTGAAGTGTTTGAGTCCACAAAAACATTTGGAGTTTCAGGGGTAAACAGTGTTTCAGCCAAGGCGGAGACCTCTTCCTCAGATTTAATAAAACAACAGAAAAAAACATAACATTCCTCCATACTGCTCGTGTGGTGTCATCCAAGTGTCCACAAGCCCCAACAATCATATTCAACTCGAAACTAGGACATATACACCAACTACCGGAAGTGACGATGCTCGCGGACATAGTCACACAAGTGTGTGCATGATTCCAGTGTGCCCGTGCTAACGTGAACTGGACTCCGAGGAGGCTACCAGAGGAGATTTAGGTCAAGATTGACTTCAATTGTATTGGATTCAGCTGTAAAGCTGTTTACCCCTGAGACTCCTCAAGTGTGTTTATGGACTCAAACACTTCACTCACTCCTCGATCGGCCTTGTGGTGAGTAGATAATGTGGATTTTCATGTTTCTGTGAACTATCCCCAACTATAAGTGTTTGTCTCTACGTGTGTCACCAACCTTATGTGACCCTAATTATTGATTTAGCACATTTTAGGGCTTTGTTAAACAATGGTGAGCAGATGTTGAACAGACACAGTAGACACTTGTATGACCTTACACCGAGGTAAGTAGCACTGAAGAAGTCATTTTCTAGTCTCTGTTTTTAACAGTGTTCTTTTCCTTCACCCCTTTCCCTCTTTTATGCCTTTCTTCCTACTTCTCTCCTCATGCATCCCCTCCTACACCTCACTATGTTCCTTCCCTTCTCATTCCATCCTCACCACATCCACCTGTCGGCTCTTCCACACGCTCCTCTCTATCACCTTTGCTTCATCACCCCTCCCTCTATTTTCCTCCCTTCTCTCTCTTTATCCCCACTCTCCTACGTAGTGCTCCACCGCAGCGGGTGCCCGGTGCCTCCCCGTCTGCCCACAACATCAGCAGCGCTGCCGTTTCGGACCGCACCAACTTCTCCAGGGGGGTGGGCATCCGCAGCACGTTCCACGCTGGCCAACAGCGGGGTGCCCGGGACCAGCAGAGCTCCGCCTACCCCGGCGGGCCCGCGTCTCCGTCGCTGTCGCACGGCAACAGCCAGGCCCGGAGGACACATGGTGCCACTGGGATTTTCAGCAAGTTCACATCCAAGTTTGTACGCAGGTGAGTGGCAGAAAAGAGAGGCACAAGCTTGGGAGAAGGGGATGGTTGAATAGTTGAAATTATACTTTGTGGTTGCACTTGGTGCACAGAGAACAGGAAGTTAGAGAAAGGGAAAAGCTAGGAGGCAGAAGAACAACATTTTTAGTCTTGTAAATTGAAAACAGTTGTTCGCGACTGTTCTATTTATTATCCAGCTGCTTTGTAGCTTAAGTACAGTTGGAGTCTTTTTCTGAGTATTGAGGTTTCAACTTAGAGCAGAAAATGACTAGGTTTACGTTACAAGTCGCTTCACTTCCTCTCAGGAATGTTGTTCTGTATATCCGTGTCATCACAGTATTTCTGTACAGGGGGGCTGATCCCATCTCATCCCTAACACTTAACTCGTGCTGATCTGGGACTGCAGGGAGTAGAAAGGGAGAGTCAGGGAACAGCTGTGTAGTCTCTATAATTTTGTCTGGAGCTACGGCAATGTGAGGAGTAATTTTGGTTTTGGTTCCATGTCTGGCCCAGTTTTCATCTCCTCTGCTGCAGGTTGCAGCAGTTACTGCTCTCATAACAACCAAGTCTTTACAGTGACTAATGATATTTGCATATTTTGCAGGGTTTCATATTTTTATATATATATATATATTTATATATATCTTCACAGTAGGACAGGCCCAGGTGTTCACGTTAGCGATGACTCTGCTCTATTCAACAGTGCCAGACATTCATTTCCTCCTCACACCTGTGCTCTTCCTCATCCTACTGTCAAAATAACACACAACAGCTGGGAAATGTTGTTTGTAGCAGACATTACTCAAACAGGAAGAACCAGTGCATTCTGGGGGAGTGTTTTTTAGCTGTAGATGAATACACATTTGTCGGTTTAGTGAGAATTTATAGCAGCAGAATGTAATGTTCATATGTGAACTAAACAACAAGATTAACTACAGTGACCATGTGAAAAAGGAACATGTCTCCCAGAGCTAATATTTGGCTCATTGATGTGTTTTTAATATTTTATAGACAACAATGGAGATCTGAGACGCAGTGGAATGAGATACACAACAAAAATACAAATTTATGTGTAACGTTGATGAGTCCCATTTATTACAGATGAGACGAAGTTTTCAGCAGATTCTTACAAAGGGAAGTGGGGAATTATGTCATTCAACAAGGCCAAAGAAAATGTGTTGATTTAGTAAATAATGAGCAGTGATTGACTTGAATAATATGTGAGTAGGTGATGAAGACTGTGTCGTCGCATCAGAATAAAGAGATATGGAGAAGAGGAGCAGCGAGGAGTATCAGTCAGAATGAAAAGAGTGGAGGGGAGCAAGTGACGGGAAGTGACAGGAAGTGGGGATTTAAAGAGGAAGGAACTGTGAGCAATAAAAGGATGAAAATCTGAGAGGGTCGTTAAGGTTGAGAGTCACGTCATTAACCAGCACTGGAGGAACTCGTGTTGTAACGTGAGCGAGAAAGGGCGTTTTTATTTTTGTATCAGGGATGAAGCTCGATTATTAACACAGACAGGATTTGAGCATGATCAATGCCCGCATGCATGCGTGGGTGTTGGTGTTGAGTTTGTGCGCGTGTGTGTGTGTGGAAGAGGCGGAGGTACAGGCACAGCCACTCTCCAGGCCTCCCACTCAGAGATACTGTAGCTCTGTGGCGGCAGTATCCATGGTTACACCGGAGATATCACTTTTCCCTCAACTATAAATACCGCTAGTGGGGACACCTTGACACATGAATGCGCGCACACAAACACACTACCGCACACTCATACTCACTCAACTTGGCATGCTGGTCTTAGAGGCGGTGGAGACAGAGAGATTGTGTTGCATCTGTACATTTTGACCAAACACACACAAACACACAAGTATCCACTGAAGCTGTGTGTTTTATTAACATATCATATAACCTCACTGCTGCACTTTTTCCCTCAGTATGGAGAGTGATGGTTCTCCGCACTGCAACTACATCTCGTGTGTTTGCGAGTGTGTGTGTATGTGTGTAGGAGTAGATTATGTTTCTCAAAGTGCGTTGAAGATTAAGTTGTTGCTTAATCTGTGCTTTCTCATTTGAAATGTGTCTTTGTCTGTGTAGAAGTGTTGGGTCTCTATCTTTCTTTTTTTTGGTCGGTCTTTCTATCACGTTTAAACTTTTCACCTCACCAACACTTCTTTTCAGGATCGCCCAGGAGCGCTCCGTGTGCGGAAGAGCGCTTGATTTCATGTTGGGAGTGAGGGGGGTGACTATGTTCAGACGGGTGGGTGTGGGCTCATAATGGAATTTCCCACAGAGCCCATTAAATCCCCCTAAGATGTAAAGCTGTGCTTTTAATAATTTTCACACATTCACACTAATAATTGAAACACAAGGAGTCTGACGGTTCACCACAGCAACACTGACTCTTTCTTTTTGTTGTTTATTTTTAATGTTGCTTGCTGCTTCAGTCCCAACTGAGCGAGGTTCATGTTGGGCTTTAATTTAAAGGTTTGCTACTCAAGAGGGCAGCTTGTCTTTTTACAGGAACGTAACAAATATATACGTTTTTATACATACATTGTTTTTTTTCTCTTTCTTTCTTTATCCCTCTTTTGTTTTTGTAGAAATCTCTCGTTCAGGTTTCCGAGAAGGTAGGCAACATCCCCAACGTTAAATATAACCCCTTGATATATACGTATTTTCTCCTCATATATATTTTACATATATATTTATATATTTCCTCCCCTTTTGGTGTTTTGTGCAGCTTTTTGTTGAAACCTTCTTTTTTGCCTTGAGCCTCATCTTTTCTCCTATTTATTTCTGTGGTTGGCCCTATTTTTTTACTTTGTATTTTTTTGAGCCCTCTGGTTTTGAGTGCTGTGTTTTGGCCTATTTTTATTTTATTATTATTTACTAACGACCCCCCTCACCCACTCACCCATTGAACTCACTCACTCCATCATCACGCGGCACAATAATACCTCTTCCTCCTTGTCCCTCCATCGTCCCACCCACCTCTTCTTCATCCCCAATCACCACCACTTTTTATCAGGTAGAGTTTGTGTGAGCTTGTATCCATCCCCCTTATAGCGCCACAGATTTAGGTCGAGTTGTAATTGTGTAATAGATCAAACCAGTCCCTTCCTGCTCTTAACCCTTTGCTTTTCTTAGATTCACATGCAGATGTTATCCTTCTGTTCAGCCCAATAGAAAACTGTGTCCAAACCTTTAAAAAAATGTTGCTGTAATAATAAAATAACAATTGTTATCCCACTCACCAAACTCCTATATATGTATTTATTTTATTTTGAAAGAAGCTTATGGATAGGAGATGTGTTTAACGTTGCTAACAGATATTCCAGCTAAAACTACCAAACCATCACTTATCTCACCTTTCTGCTCACGTCACCAGTGTGGTCACCACAAAGGAAATTTACTCGGCCATAAAGACAGAAGTTGTTATTCTTTTATATTGTGAAATATCCCACTGGGAAGGTAGCGTGTAGTGTCACGATAATAATGATAATAACAATAATAATAATATGTCCCTGACTGTTGTTGGTAGTTATGGATGGATGGAAGTAGAGAGGAGGAGAGGACCCAGGAGGGACGGGGCTGCAGTGTTTCTCAGGCTACACTCTTTTTCTTGAGGCTGCACTCGTTTCTTTCTCTCTTCCGTTTCTTTCTTTTGTTGCTCTGTTTCTCACTGTGGCACTGGCTCTCTAACAGCAGCAACAACAGAACTGGATGGCTTTGACCTACTCTGGCTGGAAAAGACATTAACGCACTGAACACACACACACACACACACACACACAAATATATATTTGCACTAACACACCCTCATTTACATAAACACACACACAGTCACTTCCTCCACGTAGATAGTTGCACTATATGTAAGTGTTAACCACACGTTGAACACTGAACACACATTTCATAACCTTGTATCACAAACACTACACACAGAGTGTGCTGGCTGCTTTTTACCAGCAGGTGGAGCAATTTCCTTTTTAATCTGGACCATTGCTCCACCTGGTGGTTGGAAGATGTAATATTATTTAAGCTCTGTTCTTTTACCTTCAGTGTTTGTGTGTAAATAAGAATTTCTTTAGGCTATTAAGGGATTTTCTCATTTGAATATGTAGTAAATTGATAGTGGATTTATAAATATGGGATAAAATATGTTATTGTGCTGTGATTAGAAGAAGAGATTCAGATTTTTCCTAAACGTAGTGGATCAAACAATCATCTTATCAGTTATTTACTTTCCCTTGGAATTCAGTGACATTTTGCATCCCTTCACATTTAGCTTTTTCACCACTGGGCATGCAAAATTGCACAGATTATTTGCCTTTATTGTTTTGGATTTATCTAAGCATTGTTATCATTTGTTTCCACTTCTCCACATCTCATTCACCATGTGCTGTTTTTAACCATGTTTCTGTTGCAGGAGGTATTTTACATAATGTTTTTTTTTTAATGGGGCAAAACAGGAATGATACATTTCTTTCTCAACAGAAAGAATTTAAGACCATGACCTGTTGGAATTTGTCATGTCTGTGTGTGTGTGTTTGTCACTTTCCATTCACTGTCTGCACGTGTCCTGCTGTTGTCTTTGTGTGTCTTTGTTGTTGTTTGCTTGTCTCCCTGCACTTTGTCTGTGTGCGTCATGTCTGCTGGGATGACAGAGAATATTTGGGTTTGTGTTACATGTGCGTTTTACAGGCTGCAGTTAAAATAATGTTGGTTAGGTTTTCAGGGAGTGTGTTTGTGTTATAAACAGTATAAACAGCCGGTGTGTATGTGTCCGCTGTTACTAATATAGTTATTAACACAGTGCTTTAGCCACAGGACCCGACCTCACCATGCCGACCATTCTGTTCCATACCATTCCATCCCAGTCCAAAATGTTCCATTTCATATTTTGTTGCCAACGTCCCATTTTTGTTGGAGTTCATCCCACTCTATTCCAAGCCATTCTGCTGCAGCACTTCAGTTCTGCTCTAAAATCAATCCTCACATTTTGAGCTCTCGAGCTCTTTCTCAAACTCATATTTGTGACTGCACCAAACTGGTTCCATTTCAGTTACGGTTGTTTTTCCATTCTCACTCAGTTCAGTTCCATCCATCACCTTCTTCTGCTGGTTGTACAAGTTCTCCACATAAACTAGTTCTTGAGGTTATTTGCTATAAACATTTGGACCCATACCCGGCAGCTGAAGCTGTAGTGTAGATCACCCCCCAAATAATCCACATGACCAAATGACCACCTGGTCATAGATATCTGCACGCTACCTGTGCCTTGTCATAAAGTTCTCTGCATCATATCTTGAGAAACCCCGTACCCCACCCTTCCACCAAGTTTGAAGAAAATCTGTTCTGTACTTTTTGCGAACAGAGAAACAAACAGCCACGGCATGGCATCAGGACCTAAAGCAGCTCCCACAGCAATGCATTGTGGGCTGGTGACTCTCCCACCTGCCATGCTGGCATCGAATTCGACAGGTTCTGGTTTTTTTAAGCGGGGGGATTGGAACATGGAGTCAGGCATGGCGAGCAGCGGGCGCCGTGTTCAGCCAGCTGATTTTACTCTGTCACCCAGATGTTGGCCTGTAGGCCTTCAAAAAAAAAAAAAAAAAAACTAAACTTGTGTTGATTTTTCTCGAGGAGTCCGTATGAGGGAGAGGGTCGGGATGAGGGGAGCAGGTGAGATACAGAACAGCCCGAAAAAACCCAAACCCCGCAGTCTCTGCCAAACCCCCCCCCCCCCCCCACTGCCTGCCAATCTGTAGACTGGAGCCAATCAGTAGATGATCTCTTGAGCTTGTTGTGAATGGCTGGGAGAGTGGGGGGGGGGGGGGCGGCAAGCTGGGGTGTCCTCTATAATTAATTGGTGATGGTGGTAACTGCTTAACCAATCAGGGGAGCGGGAGATTATCAATGAATGGGAGCATCCTGGAAAGTTGGTGTGGAGGTTGACCTGCATGGTGGGGGGTGTGCGTGTGTGTGTGCGTGTGCGTGCGCGTGCGCGTGTGTGTGTGAGGGGAAATCAGAGTCCAAGTACCCAAATGTGTGTTTGTGTGCAAGTAAAAAATAAAATATCTCGCACACTCAAGATATGAATACGCACACATCTTTGTGATCCGAGACACACAAACACACACAGGGGTACTTACATTGTTTTGCTTTTTGTCTTCATTCATTTACACCTCATCATCTTTCAATCCCTTCTCTCCGTCCCCTCTTTTTGTCTTTACTTTAAAATAAAACAATTCTCACACTTTTCCTCTTTTCTCTCTTTGCTCATGTCTCCCTCTTTTCTCTCTTCCCACACTCCTCTCTCATCGCCATTTTTCTCCATCCTTCCTCTGTCTCCACCCTCCCATCCCTTCATCCAGGTCCATGCTGAGCAGCACGGTGGACAAGTCGGAAAAAACCTCCGGTGGCGTTCTCTCCTCCTCTTCCAACAACGACGAGAACAACTCCTCGCCAGGATCCGGTAACACCGGTGCGTTCCTTCGCCGTCTCACACCGTTAACACAGGAGTGTGATACTGAACCACTTGTTTTTTTAAATCACTTCATCTGTCACGGCCTGAAATCTTTCTCATGTTCTAATTCTGTTGCAATTATCAACTATAATTCAGATTCATTGCAGCTTTTATCTGTTTAACATCATCTCCTCGCTTCTGTCTCCTTTTTTCTTCATCTGTGGATTTATTTCCTTTGTCTTTATCCAGGATTTATTTATTTAACGTTCAGATTTTGCAGTGATCTCACTCAACACCCTGCTCCTGCACTTCTTCTTCTCCTCCTCTATGGATTTGTTGTTGCCATGTCATCCGTCATCACTTTACCTGGCCTTCTATCTGTTGGTGGAACTTTGACTTGACTTTGACAAAGTGTGCAGACGTTTAAAATGTGCACAGAAGCAGCTCGAACGTGAGAAGAAGTGAAAAGTGCAGGAAACTCGTCTAAGCTAGAAAACACCGTGCAGAGTTTGAGCACAAGCAGTGAGTGTGTTAGTGCAAGCGAAGGGTTTTTACTGGAACGTGTAACAAAATCTGAAAGTGTCAAACTGAAAGACCTCTTTCCTCTTTCCTCTCGTCTCTCCTTCCGTTGTTTTCCCTCCTCTGTTTCTTGTCACGTATGTTCTCCTTTCACTTTTAACTTCTCACATTTCTTCCTCTCTCTTCATTCTGTCTTCTATTCCTGGCTTTAATCACCACTCGTGAATTACTCTGCAATTATCTCTTCTTCCCTCCGTCCATTCTACCTCTGGATGACTCATCCTTCACCTCCCCCCCCCTCTCATCCTTCTCTCCAGGTGGCACCGGCACCCCTCCGGCCATCGGCAGCCAGAAGGAGTCCTCCAAGCCGCGCTCGCTGCGCTTCACCTGGTCCATGAAGACCACGTCGTCCATGGAGCCCATGGAGATGATGCGCGAGATCCGCAAGGTGCTGGACTCCAACAGCTGCGAGTACGAGCTGCGCGAGCGCTACATGCTGCTGTGCGTCTCGGGCAACCCGGCGCGCGACGACTTCGTCCAGTGGGAGATGGAGGTGTGCAAGCTGCCGCGGCTCTCCCTCAACGGCGTGCGCTTCAAGCGAATCTCGGGCACGTCCATCGCCTTCAAGAACATTGCCTCAAAGATCGCCAACGAGCTCAAACTGTGAGCGCGGCGGAGCAGCCAGGGGAGATTAAAGGGTGGAGGTGGGAGGGTGGAGGATGGCGAGGATGAAGGTGATGCTGTAGGTGCGTTGGGGGGGGGGGCGCTGCGGAAGTCAGGGCGTAAGCTAAAGGGTGGGATCACTTTAAAAAATAACATGATTGTCACGGAGACAGGTCTGACGTAGGGCTATTGGTTCTCTGAGACTAGAAAACATTTCTCTCTAGAAGTTTTGTTCCTTACGTTCTCGAGGCCCTGCGCTCAGGAACTCTGAGCTGATTTCCTCTGAGTTGTGAAGTACTTACAGACCGATGTCTTCTCTCTCCCTGCTGGGTTTTTTTTTTTTATTATTATATTTTTTTTTGTTTTGGTCACGTTCTACTTAGACGTTCCACTCTTCTTCTGCATGTTCGATCTGCCCTCTCTGTTTTTTTTAAGGAGTCCCACTTTGACCGCTCCTGTCACTTCTTCCTGCTATTTATTCCGTTTCTCTGCACGGTTCTGCTGGGTAGGGGGGAAACGGGTCGGATGGAGGACAAACTGAGAAGAGCGGAGGAGAGCGGAGGATAACGTCTCTTCTCTCTCTGAATCTCGGAACGACGGAAAGTTTGGAGCCTTATTTCGCTGGGAAACTCAGAAAGGAGTTTTTGATTGAATTTGTTGTGATTGTCGTCCAAAACCGAACAGACTCCAACTGAGCCAGGACTGAAGCCCACTATCACACACACACACACACACACTCACACACACACACACACACACACTCACACACACACACACACACACACACACACACACACACACGCACAACTCCAGATGGTTTTTGGACCGACGAACTCTGCTGTTGTCGGCTAACGGACGCTCCCCACCCTCCACCTGCCCGCCAAACCTCCACTCCCTCCATCCCTCCACCTCCTCCCTTCACACACACACACACTCACACCTTTTCACCTTCACTCTCTCCCTATAACTAAAACTGAACTCGGCACAAACACATCCATCTTTTCACCTCATCACTCCCTGTTCATTTTCTTTTTCTTTTTTTTTATCTCTCCGCGACCATCCAGTCCGAGGAGGCCAGTTCGACTTATTTGTCAGCATCTATAGTACGGGCTGCAACTCTTTACGCCCGTACTTTTTTATTTGAATTTAGTTTCTTCTTATTTTATGGCTTTTAAAACGAGTTGTGCACTGGAAAAGAGGGGCGTATCGGCACCTGGGAGGGACGGACAGTTCGTGGACGGGGGTCATTGATGGATTTTACGTTGCCTTTCTTTGAAGAATTAAATGTTGGGGTTTTGTTTTCGTTACATACGTCAGCACATAAACGTTGGAACGATGATGAATTTGTGTGTTGTTCTTTTTTCTTTTTTTTTTTAAATGTTGGTATCACTTTGGTTGGCATCACGCCTTCATATCCAGAATGTCAACCCTGAACCAACACATTTCTTGTCCTCCCCCTTTTCTTTTTGTTTTCCTCCCCCGACATCACCCTCCCCTCCGCTACACATGTTCCCAAAGAGCAACCACACAAACAAAAAGGCGTCATCGGAGTATGTAACAAAGCAGTATGCGTGTGTGTGAGTTTAATTATCACTGGAAAGAAAGAAGAAGAAAAAAAATAACAAAAAGAAACTACGACAAATGGTGAATTATTTTTTTCTTCAACTTTTAATTTGATAATATATTTTTGTGTCGTTTAAATTTTTGGGGGTTTGTACAGATAAGATTTCTTTGGGGGAGGGTGGGGGGGTGGACTGGTTGTGTCAGATCATATCATTGCTGCCTTTTCGGTGTAATGCACCTTTCTCACACCTACACACACACAGAGCTCGTAATGTTTGGGGTTAAACACAAAGCGCAGGAGTTATCGATGTGTTTAACGACGACGACGATGATGATGAAGGTGGTGACGACTACTGCTCGCTCATTTTTTTTTTCCATTTCGGCCATTTTTTTAAATTTTTCATCTGTTTTTATTTAGTTTGACCATTTTTTTTAAGCGTTATCGGTCCTGAATGTCACGAAAGATCTTTCTCATATCAGAGCACACATTCTCTTTAAAAAAAAAAAAAAAAAACACACAATAGAAGTCACTTCTTCCACAATAGTTTGTCGAAGCAGAACAAAACACACGACACGTGAGCGGGGGTCAGAGAAAGGGGGGGCAGGGCTGAGTCCCGTCAGCTGGTCGCACCTAACTTAACTTTTCTTTCTTTCTTTCTATCACAATGACACACTGTCGTTTATTTTTGTTTTTCTTTCAGTTTTTAATACGTCAAATTTTTCTTTTTAAAAAGTTGATCATTGTATTAAGGTGCTGGGTATTGGATTCTAATTATTATTCTGGCTGTTGCTGTTATATTATCTCTTTCAGGGTTGATTTTATTTTACCTTTTTTTTTGTTTTCGTTTTACATTGCTGTAATTTACATTGATTTTAAATGTGTTTTTGAGCAAACTGTAACTGTAGTGGTGGGTTTTCGGGGGCTGGGAGGGGTGATCAACTCCTGAAAAATGTATTATTTGTTTGTTTGTTTTTTTTGTGCAAAGACAAAATGATGAAAAATTACAATGATAGTAATAAAAACAATGATATAATAATAGTTTGACTCTATTGAAATCCGTTGGATATGAAGTTACATGATCATCTCTCTCCACTGTGTCCTTTTAGTAGCAGTGATGAAGGTCTAACTCGGATCTCTTCTTCTTCATCAGCAGCAGCAGCAGCAGGAGGAGGAGTCTTCAGCAGAGCTGGTGACAGTTTCCAGAGTTTTCCAGATTTCTCCCAGAGTGAGAATAAAAGATTAAACTCCTGGGCTCAACATGTTCACATCACTGTTTCATATATCGTGTGTCTAACGTCTTTCTTGATTCAGTTTTTTCTGTTGCACCAAATTTTCACACGTCTCCAAAATGTCAGATTCTTTTCACTAAAAAAACTTCCAGTGTTAAAGAAAGTGAACCAAAGTTTTCTGGATTCTTTCCTGACGTTTACAGTGTTTATATAATCCTGCTCACAAACAAACACACTGTGGTTCTGCACAGGAGGTAGAGCGAGTCGTCCGCTAACCAGATTGCCGGTGGTTTGATCCCTGCATGCTGAAGTGTCCTTGTACAAGATACTGAACCTCAGATTGTCTCCATGGTGCTGGCAGCGTGTGAACGGTGTGTGATAGAAAAGCACAGCCGGTAGACGTGCAGTATGACTCTGTGTGAACGTGACTTTAAATAAATGCATTCCTGTTTCTGTTGTTCACCAGAACAGCCGCTAAATGAATCTTGAGTTGATTTTGCTTCCTGTTTCCATGTCGACCACAGTGTTGATGTCATGTTCAACCAGCTGTCGGACCAATACTCTGATGTTTGTTTAAGATTCAGTAAAAAGATGAAAGTTGAAATATTTGGCCTCTGTATCAGCTGGTGCCTCATTTTGACACAAGAGGGAGAAACTAAACATGTGATGGACAGTTTGCTGTGCAGATGTTGAAGAGTAGAAGTGAAGCCGTGTAAATATTATTGAATTATCAATGGGATCTATTCAGGCAACTGCTTTTCCAATTTTCAGACAATGTGACACGTCGTGTGAACTCCATTGTAGTGTAACTGTCAGTTGTGGGCAGTGTAGGAAACGTGACAGCGTTGATTATGCTGGAGAACATTTACAAAGACACCCGTCATGTCTGAGGGTTGTGGTCACGCACTTGTCGTCCTCTTCATTTTTATGATGTTAAAAGATGAATCTTCAGACTTTTCTGAAGCGAAAATATGTTTCTTTAAATATACGATCAATTCTCTGTGAAGGAAATTCACAGTAGCACGAGGAAAAGTGAAAGTAATCAAAATTGATTTAAATTGCATTAAATAAGAATCTTATTAGTCAAAAAAATAATCTGCAGATTGACCTGTAATGAGAATAGTGCTTAGTTTTATCCCAACTTTGATTTAACACTAATAAACATGCTCAACACAAACTAAGATTATAACAATGGGGCAGTCGATCCAGAAACTAAACCCTAGTGAAGCTGGGATGTTTGAAAGCAGCTGCCTGTTTTGCCTGGTGCTGATTTTTCCGTTTGTCCTGTTCCTCCATTTCACAAACACTTGTCTGGGTTCAGCTCATCTTGTCATTGTCTCTTGTCTTTTTGTTTCTGGAGAGTAAACACGGTCCTGTCGTAAAACCGGTCGATGCTCTCAGTGGTGCTCGTGTCCACAGCTCAGGAATGTGGAAGCTGCAGGTGGTCGAACTTGTTGGGAGTCGACAGATGGCAACAGATGATGTGTCGCTCGCACACTGCAGGTGCACGCTGAACGCCTGTAGGTGTGAATTAGGCTAAAACATTTTAAATGTTATCGATGAAGAGAAAAGGAAAAGCATCACTTGGTCATTTCTTTATTCTAAAAAAAAAAAAAAAAAAACATCTGTCAAACACAAACAGTTCAGTTTCCACAATGTAAACAGCTTCTCACGTACAGTACACACAAGCAGTTTTTCAAACAAAGGAACAAAGGGAAGAAAAACAAAACGAGTCCGAGCATAGGGGAAAGGCGAGACGCTTTAAAGCCAAAGTGTAGTGATGAGCTGCTTCCGCCCCCTGAAGGCCTCTGCTGACAAACGCAGGCCATGTGAGACTGTGTGGAAGCAGCAGCAGCAGCACTGAACACAGATCTGCTTGAGAAGGCAATGATAACACAGGCAACTGGAATGTGAGGGGAGATCGAGCAGGGGACGAACAGGAGAAAGAACTTCAGGAGAAACAGTTTGGTTGTTTTCTAGAGTTGCCTGATAATCAGAGCGTCACGAGGCGAAAAAGCGTTTCTGAGGCAGAAGCCTGCACTGTTGCACAAACGCAGCGTTTTCCAGTTTGTTGTCGAAAACGATTTTCACGTTACAGCAATGAACTCCTTCCACCTGCCCTTCGACCCCTCGGGGCTTCCTCCCTCTGAGCCCAGACAGGCCGGACTTTAATAAAAGTACCAGAGAGAAAGCTGCCTTAAACAAGTGCACTCAGACGACTTCACCGAGTCGTCAGTGCTTCTTTGAAAAAAAAAAAAAAAAAAGGAATTCACTTTTGGAATTTACCTTCACGTGCTGAACAACAAAACACTCAACTGAGTCATCACAAGCAGCCAGTGATATTTTGGATTAAACATGAACCTACATTAGAGAAAACTTAACACTCTTCACGTCTGTGCGTCAGCTGAGGCTACGACCAGCAGGACCGGAGGGAAGCAAACACTCGTAATTCATTTTTTGAATCTGTTGAAGTATAATTTTTCAGGTTATTTTCACAAAATAAACAGAATGAATGTGTTAGTCACAGCTTCAGGGCCCAGTCACACAGGGAAATGCAAAACAAACACCACGGGTCAAAGTTCACCGAAGTTACAAGTGAATGTTTTATTCACTCCCTCGCTCCCACAGATCACAAGTTAATGGGAGTTGGAGGTTCACTGCTGATACGATTGCATGTGTGAGACTGTGCCCTTATTTGCTGTGAGACAGATGTTAACCCTTTAGTTAGAACCAGTCTCGCTGTCAACCAGCTCTGATTAAGTAAGCCGTCTGCTGGCTTTAGCATCAATCTGACCCTGTAGACGTGTTTATCTAGTCAACCCTCCACAGGAAACTGAATCAACCTGATTTATAATATCGTCACCCTCTCGTGTCTCTGGTGGAGGAAGCCAGACGACATTTTGCAGCGTCTGCCTCTTCTCTGGAGACAAACTGAGGGACGATGTGCTTTTAAAGCAATAACAAGACTTTGGCAAAACATTTCGTTCCTCTTGTTCAGTGTACACGGAAACAAATGAATAATCCCAGGACAGTTAAAGAGTGAGAGAGTGCGCACGTTACACAGAAGCTCATGTTTTATTCTGGTGCTCGTCACAGCGACCAGTGTTAACCTCCAACACGAAAATGATCTGTGGCAACATGGCTTGTTGAAATGTCCGACACAGTCCAGACGAAGGAGACTTCGTGCTCAGTCAATAATTATCATCATCATCATAATAATCTAAACTACGTACAGTCACTGACTGCCTATCTAGAGCTCACCTTCAAAAGTCTAGTCAAAGAAACAGGAAAACATCACTCCAGTTAATACTAGTAATACATGGCTATGAGAGGAGAGCGAGAGGTGGGGTCTCATGCTCTTCTTTTTTCTGTTTTTTTTTGTTTTGTTTTTTTCGGGTTTTCCACGATAGAGAGAGAGACAGCAGTAAACTCACAGCTCTCGTGATGAAGCTCTTTGAAAACAGACCTCCTCCCTCCTCTGAGAGGGCCAGAGCTTTAAAGCACGCAAGGAAAGAAAGGCATAATTCTTCACACTGTCAAAATGAGTTTTAATTTAACGACCTCTCAGGAGTTCCAGGTTTGGCTCAGATGTGAGAAACTCTTCCTCTTTTTTTCTTTCCCTCCATCTATCATTTGTTTTTCCTGACGGCTGTTTGGATGACTTGATACCTGCCTAGTGGCACCTACAGTATGTACGTGTGTGTACGTGTGTGTGCGAGTGTGTGTGTGTGTGTGTGTGTGTGTGTGTGTGTGTGTGTGTTCAGCCACACTCCTCCGCGATCCAGATGTTCAACAGTTGCCATGGAGACGGGCAGGTGGGTTTGCTCTCTGTGGTCATGGCTTCAACAGCTTGATGATCCAGTGTCTTTGTCTTGTTTTTGATGAGGGAGATGTGTGTGTTCTTAGCTTGTGTGTGTGTGTGTGTGTGTGTGTGTGTGTGTTTGTGTGTGTGTTACACTAGAGAACAATGGTCTGGAGGTAGGTGTGTGTCAGTACAGTGAAGGGGCCTCAGATCACCAATGGAGTGGACTTGTTGCTGGGCCCCTCTTCCTGCCACGTTTTTAAGAACTGAGACGTCACCTTGGGGACCCGAGAATGTTTGATTGATCGTGTGATGTGTCGTGTGATGTGTCATGTGACGTGTCATGTGACGTGTAATGTTCCCAGAGACAAAGGCTGGGAGCATTGCAGTTACTAGATGAAGGAATTTTCTCTGAGAAAAAAAGAGAGAAATGGGTTTGTCTGCATGCTAGTGTGTGTGTGTGTGTGTGTGTGTGCGCACTTCTACTCCTACTTTCGTGTGTGCGTGTGTGTGTCATCAGTGCGAGTTGGACTGCTCCACTTTGAGCCCGACCAGTGACGGAGGCATCTGCCCCGCTGCAGTACTGGAGGAGGAGGAGCTGGGTGGAGAAGCCTTGAGGCTGGAGCTCCCTGAGGAGGAGGAGGTCACTGCAGGACGGATGAGTGGAGGTGGCGGGTGGTTGTGGGGCGCTCGGTTCTGCAGTGGGCGAGTCTGGAGAGGTGGCGGCTGGCGGAGGAGGCTGGGGGGAGCCGAGGGAGGCGCGGGGCGCAGCAGTGGTGGAGGCTGGGAGAAAGATGAAGGAGTCTGGGTGGAGGAGGGGGGAGAGGAGCTGTCGGCAGCGTCTGAGGGAAAGTCTTCCATTTTGACCTGAGGACAATTAGCAAAGACAGGATGAAGTGAGATAAGAGCAGCAGTTGGAGATCATTTCTGTGAAAACCAGAGAAAAGAACATCACGTGTGTTTTTTGAAAGGCCTCACCTCGTCATCCTCTGCACCTCCATCTGTAGCTGCCGTGATCTCCTCGCCGCTCCTCCTGGGGTCTCTCTGGTCGCGGCTGGTGGCCACCTGCTCGGCCGCCCACTCCCTCAGCACCTCGTCCAGGTTGAACCTGCGCCGGTAGCTCACGAAGAACGAACTCACCTGAACCCAATGAGAAAGATGTTGGGGGGGTTTGAGAAGAAATGCCATACAACAGAATGTGCCATGTTCAAGGACACAGAGGCCGACAATGGACAAATCAGAGGAGGGATAATTGAGATTATACTACACAGAGATGAAAAGCTGATAGGCAGCTCGCTGGGAGTGCAAAGCTAGACTGAGGTCAGAGCCAGAGATGAGAAATGATCATCAACATGTGGGAGAGGATGCTCACCTGAGCTGGCGTCTTGGTTCCTATCACCTCTGCAATGGCTGCAAAGTCTTTACCATAACGACGGATAGCTGGAAACAGAGAGAGAGGAAACCCATCAGGTCCATGTTGTCTCTATGCGTCACTCACAGGCACTTCGTTGGCCTTAAAATGCTGCAGAAATGGCTGCTTATTGTCCGTCAGTGAAATGGTGCAGTGTGAGGAAACACACGGACGACGGATGTAGGCTTGTTGGCGCGTGTGTTTTCTGTTAACCTTCAGCTGAGGTCGGCTGACTCAGTGCACCTGCTCTTTTACAGGCCTGACCTGCTTCGCCCTCACGTCGTTACACACATTCAGATCTTTCACTTTCTCTCCTACTGTTAATGCTGCACAGCTGCAGTAGCTGTGGATCCAATGCTCAAAGGTGCATTGACAGCAGCTGCAAAGGGAAAGTGGGGAGATTTCTTTTCTAAACACTGTGGAAACCTTGACTTTTGGCTGACTGACTGATCTCTAACTCCTATGTTAACCCGGTGGTGAGTTACTGTTTACTCTTGTGAATTATTTAAAAAACTGCAAGTTTCCATTTCGAAAAGGTGCAGTCATCAGTCATTCAGAACTTATTCATTAACATCATTTTGTCATTGGATGCCATGACAACAGCCAAACAGCACCTACACTCATTAGCCATGAATCCTCCTCTTAACTCCTCTGAGTTCTCCTCACTAGATGCCCCTCTATAGATCAACTGTGTGTCTCTGAATGACAAAGCTTTTTGATATTTAAGATGTTGTCACTTCATCATTTTTCCTTATTAGATGTTCTCTGAAAGATTTGTCATAATTAGCACATTCATTCTTGAGTTTCGGCCAAAAAAATTTGTTAATCAAACCACATAGGCCCTTTTGAGACCTGGTATTGAAATAGATCCTGAGAGATATGATCACAAGTGGACAGTGTTAAGTACGTATGTTATTCCAAATTATGTTGCTTGTACCCAGTCCCAGTTTACAGATGTGTCGGATCACTGCGCTTGCGTGTGTCTGTTGGCACAGGCGAGAGAGAGAGAGGAGAGAGAGAGAAGAGGGGTTGAAGGAATCTCGTGCTTGCATATGTAGCTTTAAGTGTTGTGGCCGTGGCAACAGACAAATTAACGTATGGACACTGAGAAGAGTAAAATTATGTTTTGATTCATAGTGACACCTTAGGGAGACGGTTCTTCATATGTGGCCCAGGATGCATTTCCATTCACACATTGCAGCTAAAACAATGTGGCCACGTGGCCTATACCACCAATGTGGTCTGAATTATCAGATGCATTTAGACCTGAACTCGGACTTGCCACTTGTGATTGGATCACTCAGAAAAGAACAGCTCTGAAGGGGGTCCTAGACTTTTATTTTTAACCTAAATAACACATGCAGTCTTGGCTCTTTGAGGTGACTCTACAGGAGGGCGTGGAAGATGATGCTGCAGTCTTTACTCACCCTGCACAGCCAGGAGCTGCTCCTCTGTGGTCCAACGAGAGTTCATCTTTGGGGCAGGCTGAGAAAGGGAGAGAGGAGAGAGATTAGAGCATGACAGGGGTACAGTAGGTGGTAAGAAAGATGAGGAGAAAGAGGTGAAAATGACAGCATGAGTGCAAAGAGCAGATAAAGACTAATCTCAGTCCCACAAGGGGTGAAATTATATCTGGAGGGAATTTGGGAAGGGCAGAATGAATAAACGAGGGGGAGAGGGGCGAGCTGAGTAAAGTCATTAGATTCAGGAAACAAAAATCAAAGCAGGGATAGATGAGGGAAGAAAATGTTGAGAGGCAGGAGTGAAGAAAACGATTTACCTCAGCAGCTCTGAACACATCAACACCTTCATTTAGACTCTGTTTCAAACTACTGTTGTTCTGTTTAATGGACTGAACCTGAAAGAGAGGAGGGAAAAAATGAGAAGACAATGTAAGATAATTGGGATAAATCTGTAGCTTTAAGTAGACACACAAAGAAACGTCTCTTACTTTTAACATGCAGTAAGTCACCTCTGTCACTGCTCAAACAAAGCAAGTAGCTGTGATTTTAAAACGTCAACAGTGATGGTGCACAATATACTTTCTTTGGTCATGTCACACTTGCTCCTCATACCCTGTATGATGTGCAACCCCAACAATCCTGATCTGGTTGTCAAGCAATTTTTTTTTAATTATTGAAACTAAACAACCCCTCACTACAGAGTTCAAGACACATTACAATCCTTTCGTCATTGAAAGTACGTCCAGCACAGTAGTCTGATTCATTAGGTCCTCACATATGAAGAATGTATCAGGATTCTCCAGTCAGACCTCTTCAGCACATCAACACAGGAGTCATCCCTTATCAACAAAAGCTCTCAAACATTATTGTCTTTCCAAGTTAACATCTTTGTCTGTTTCTTCTACATGTATGGTGCCTCTTTTTCATCCTGAGGTGTTTGTATTCTTGTTTTTTTTTTTTTTAAGTTTTGCACCAATCGCGTGTAGGAAACGATAGCAACTGTTCATTTGTGGTGAATCCTGCGAAATATGTCCTGCTGTATTCTTACTAGGGCTCATTCGGACAATATCTTAACATGGCAGGAAAAACTCCGGAGAATGTCCACAGCAATTCACTTGGACATTTGCGTTATCACATACAGCCCCTTCAGATAATTTCAGGGGACTATCTGGAGTTCAGTGCATGTATGAAAGCAGCCATACATACTTGTCTTTTCAGTGACACCAGCTGCGTGTCCAGCTGTCGTACAGACAGCACCCCGGAATCGTGAGAGGCTGAAAGGGACATGATGTCTCCCTGCTCCAGGTGCATGCCTTTCGGTGGTCTGCGGCGAGCTCGGAGCGGGTGGTGGCGGTACTGGGCCCCAATATTCTCCTTCTTTATCGGCCCAGAGCGACTGGGGGTGGGCTTCTCAGAGCTAGTGCTGCTGGGGTTCTGTTTCACTGCCTTTGTGGACAGAGAAATCACAAAATAAAAACCAGCAACAAGAAGGGCAGAGTTACATTTATGCATAATAAATGAAGATGAAATTGAAGGATAAAGCCAGCATTGATTTGGCTGTGCTGATCTCCTCAGGCAAGTCGTGACTCGTGAACAACTTAAATGTGTTTATACAAGCCTGCACACATACTCATGCAGTCAAATCGCTGTAAAATGTTCTATCTTTTACCTCTTTCTTGTTGTTAACCTCAAAGTCACTGTCACTGCCGGGGTCTCCTTCCTCCAACTCATCATTACTGCAACACAAAAGAAAATAGAGAAATTAAGCCAAATACACTCATGCTTCAGCTTTGTTCACAACTATCTCAATTAAAACTATGTTTGCTTTAAATTATTACCTGAAATGAAATCAAATTTTTTAACTGAAACCGACAAGAAATGATATCGAAGGAGCTCATCTATAGTCATGATTCTCTTGTTTCCCCAGGTTGACATGCTTATCAAGTGTCATTTAACAAGGCAGATTTGTAAATCAGGTAACTTGTGTGTGAGAGAATTTGTTTCCTTCCTCTAATATATATACATTTTTCCCTATTCATCCCTCCCTTCTACTCTCACTCCTCACCCAACACACTCAGTTTCCTCCAGGGGATCATTAAACTTTCTTCGATTGTCATACCTGTCATCTTTCTCTCTCTTGCTGACCAGCCTCCTGGCCTGTCTGTCCATCACTGATGTCCTGGTCCTGGTCTTCTTCCAGCTGTAGTAGTACTTTACCAAGCTGGAGATCAGCTTGTCTGGCAGCTACACACAAACACAGCCGGTTGATGGAGTATTAAATATTCAAATATACTTACAATACAGTACTAAATATACTGCTGGGGTGTGTTTGTGTTTTTCTCCCAGTCTCTCACCATCTGTTGAATGCGGTGGAAGCTCTTGCCATGGAAGCTGAAGGCCTGTTCGAACAGCACTTTATCCTCCAATGTCCACTCGTCAGGAAAGGGGGTGAAGTTGGCGAGGTCGGCCAGTGAGCGCTCCACGTCGTGTTTGTGCCACAGCAACATGCCCAGGGCCTGATAGAACATGAGGGTAGAGGGAGAGCGGAGAAATTTGGGGAGAGGTTTGTTTCAGTATAGGGACAAGATACAGAGGCAACAGGAATGAAATTGAAGTTGTAAAATGTAGAGGAAACAGATGTTTTAGGGAAATTAGGAAAGATTAAATTTACCTGCTCCATGTTGTATCCATGTTTTTCTTTAGCCATCAGGATGTACTCATCCACTAGAATAAAGACAAAGATTGGTTTAAAAGGAGGTAAGAAAGAAGAATGAAGGGAAAAAAGAGAAGAAAGGCAAAAAGCACAAAGGTATGGTGGGGAGGGTTAGAAAGGAAAAACACCTGGGGATGATTAAAAAATGGGAAGATAAGGAAAGGAGCAAAGGAGGAAATAATGAATAAAAAAAGCAAAAAAAAGGATTGAAGAAAGGGAATGAATACAAATGAGGAAGAGAAGAAAGATGGAGGTGAAGAGACCAAGCTAAAGCACATTGAGAGACAAACAGATTGAAAGTTTTAATTACTATTCTCTGGTCAAGACTAGCCACTAAACTGAAGGTCAAGTTGAAGTAAAAGTAAGGTAAGTTTGGTGTGTGTGTGTGTGTGTGTGTGTGTGTGTGCGCAGCTTACACATGGCATCAGAGAGCTGACTGTTAGGACACCACACCAACATGCTCCTCTGGTCCTTCTCATTGTAGCGGGTTGGACTGTCTAGTGATGAAAACAAAACAACACATTTTCAGACATTACATCCACACATGGAGGATTTCTCTTACACCATTTAATATCTTTCAATCCATAGATCTTTAAGATGACTTCTTCAGCTCCATCTTCATTTGGAATAAATGGAAAAAACTGAAAAAACATTCAATGTACAATAGCTACAGAAGAAAGTATCTGAGGTCCATTTGAGTTTTTACTGCAGCGCAAACACTTTTATTTACTTAACAAAAACTTCCCCAGAAAGAGGTGTTGCAACTAACACTAATTATTTAAAACTTTAGCTTCATCTGTTTTGTGGAAAGGAAGCACCTCACTTTAGACATTTTGCAAAAGATCTCTTTCCATCTCTCCATTTTCCTGAATTTCCACATTAACTCTGGTCATTTGACCTTCATCTGTCTCATCATCTGCATTCTCCTCCCTCCTCCATTTCAATGTCCTCTGCGCAAGGTCTCTTTAACAACCCCAATTTCCTGCTTCTCTCTATTCATCTGCCTTTTTATTTCTCCATTTGTCACCTTCCTTTCTTCAAAACCTTTCCTCTTTGCCTGCTCACCTGGTTTGAACTCTGGGATCTGAGCCTGGTAGTCTCCTCCAACTCTGATCATACTGTCTGTGGAGAGAGACAGCATTTTAGAGAGACAGATAAAGACAGATAAGAGGATGGGGGGACAAGTATTCCAGTAGCAAGGCAGACATTTCCCTAGAAGTAGTAGAGCTGGATAGACAGGATTATAAGACGATAACAGAGGAGACAGAAGGAGTCATCTACAGGGCAACACAAGACAGCAAACACAGAGGATGATAAGCATCTTCTATTTTATTATGTGCTAAGCCCTCTAACGGGTTTACTTTATCAAGGCTTTGCCTCGGGATAAGCAAAGTTCGTTAGAAGACTGCATATGAACTCAGAAGTAGAGTTACACCAAGGTCACTTTTCCTCAATGACAAAATACTGCATCAGTTTGATAAAGTGTACCGTTGAACTACACTGCTTTCAAAGAGGATGGGTACAAGCTTTCTCAAAAACAAAGAGAAAATTGGTTTCAAGAGAGGCAAGTAAGAGAAATGAAGAGATAGAGAGCAGGAAGAAATGAGGAGAAAGGCAAAAAGCATAAAAGTATGTTGGGGAGAGTTGGAAAGGAAAACCAACAAGGGATGGTTAAAAAATGGGAAGATAAACATAGGAGCAAAGAGTAAATAATGTATACAAAGCAAACTTAAAGGATTGAACAAAGGGAAGGAATACAAACGAGGATGGGAACATGGTTTCTCAAAAAAAAAAAATCAAATAGATGGAACAAAGTTCCCTTTCAGCAAATTAAGTACCAGAGGTTCATGAGGAAACCATCAATGTCTGACACAAACTGGTGAATTACACCTTATTTTGCCAAAAATCCTCTTATGACTGTGAAAACCACAGGCATGGGTTTTCCAAAACAGACCTCTGGCACTGCAAAAAAAAAACCTAGTGTTTTACACTTAAATTAATATTTTGTGGGATCAGGGTAAACAGAGTTGATCATTGCTGCCAACTTAAGTGACTTTTTCCCTCATACATCAGCACTTTCTTGTGAGTGATTGGTCTCTACTTTTTCCCAGCAGTGATGTGCCGCACTGAATAATTGCTGCTAACGTGTGATGCAATCAATCAATTATTTACATATTGAGGGGAATCAGGCAGATACAGACACAGCTCATGTTGTTTTTTTATGTACACACTTATTAAATGACCTTAAAACTATGTGGCCTTTGCTGTGTAAAGTAGTGCTGCTTGATACTTGTTTCATAAAAATGCTGTATGTTAAAGTGTAAAGTAAACTTAGTAATTTCAGCACATTTTACCTCAATAATATTCATAACAATAATGATAAGATGATCATTGTGGTCACTTTAATCATGATACAATTCAACCTGTGGCATTTTCATCATAACATTTTCATCCATATGGCATCTAAATGAGAGAAATCCAAACAGTTGAAGGGAAATAAAAAGGAGAGAATGACAATGTGTCTGCAGACATTAAGTAATCAGTGCTGCTGTGAGGCTAGCAAAAAATGCTGTAGAAGAGATGGAGGGAGAGGCTGGAAGCCAAGGAATGAAGAGAAGAGCAGGGAAGCAGAGCGAGAGGAGGAAGAGGCAGATTACTGTTTCCACAGGGACAGAGGACAGGAAGGGAGGAGAAAAAGATGATAGAAACTGGAGTAGATGGTAAGAAATGAGGGGGGGAGAAGGCCGAATAGGAGATGCTGCCTGAGAAAGAAATGAAACACATTGATAAGGAAGAGGAGGAGATGATGTTAAGACTGAAGAAGAATGGTGGTGGAGGAGGAGGTGGATGAATGTAGTGGTTGCAATAATCTGGGTATTCAAGTGTTTTTAGAGCCATCCCTAACTATTCCACTTATACTGCTGTGTTTGGTCTAAAAATGTGTCCCTTGTCCGTGTGCATGGTGAGATAATGGTTACACAATGAAAGATCAACAGAGAGTCAGTGAGTGAAGGAGAGAACGGAGGAAGGAAAGATGCATGTGGGCAGAAGATGACAAGGATGGAGGAGTGTGGGAAGGGGGTGGACGAGAGACGGAGGGTACAACAGAGGAGAGAAAGCAGTGTGCAGGGCCTGAAGAAGCACTGCAGCAATGCAACGCATGCAACTGAACAGCTGCCATCATGTAGCTGTGCAATGGAAATGTCTGCATATAAGAACATTGCTTCAGGTTAGAGTCCCATGCACAGATAGGATGTAGCTACACGATGAATCAATTCTTAACTTATGGAACTAAGATATTATATTAAATTTTAACATGTGTCTACCATGAGCATGCTCTTCATCGCTGCTCTCTTCCTCAGAGTGTGGTTGGCTGTTGCCATTGGTTACAGTCTTGGCTCTGCTCCTGGACAGGACCCCGGCCCCCGAGCGCTCCATCACTGAAGGCATATCTGCACAAAAAAACACACAATACACATAATTAGGGATGCACCGATATGACTTCCTCTCTTTACACCACTCACAGGACTTCATCTCAGGGTATCTACCCAATACAGAGCAATGACCCTCTACCAGTTCACTGCTTCAGAACTGCATTTGTGCTGTACTGCCACTGGGAAGTTTTGTTTTTAGAGCAGCGAAGAAGTGATTTCTGGTAGTATAGCGTTTGCCAGAGTTAGCTAAAAGCCCAGCATTTTGGTAATATTTCACGCTGGAAAGTCCCACAATACAATACCAGATGCAAGACTTCAGTTTCGAGCAATTTATAGAAAATAATTGTTGCGTATACCCCGATTTATTTATTTGTGTACTTCTTCAGCTAGGACTATCAAAAATAGATACTAAAAGATGTACTATGGCATTCATTCTCTCTATACATCTGTTTTTCAAAGAGTTTAACTAGATCCAAGCCAAAAAACAATTGTAACAATCATCAGTTCCATACAGGGTCAGTAGCAAATACATTATCCAAGTTTTCCCTATAGGCTGATACAGATGGTCCAGCTATCATAATCGGTATCGAGAAGAGATATAGGCAATTTTTCCTATTGCCTGACATTTAGACCAACTGATTACAAGGGGGAAACATTATTAGATCAATATAAAATTTAAATCATCATAAAAAGGACAAAATGTTGCTGCCTTGTCCTGACATGACCCATACTGAACTGGTCCATACATATTAAGTAACACCATTACCATGTCTAAATGTGATGGGCCTATTTTTAATCTGGGATCGTTTCCAGTACCTCACCATGAACATATATATATATATATATATATATAAGTATCACAAAAATCAAGCCACAGTCAAAGCACACCCTACAACACAAACCATCATATACATACATACAATTATACAATTATATCCATTTCAGGAACATGAGGCCAGGGAAATCCTTGAAAACACACAAAAGCCAACTAATGCTCCAAACTAGTGACAAGTGGCAGCATCTGACTAACGACATGGGGAAAACGTGTCATGGATAACAAGAGACATCCTGCATGAAGGGGGCTCCCATATCATCCACAGTCACGTTTGTGTTATTGCGTGACCAAGCCTCGTTTTTCTTCCTCTCTGTCTCTCTCTGTATCTCCGGACCATTCAGTGCCACAGTTACACAAAAGACTAGACGGTCAGTTGAGGACACAGCTCCGCACCGTGGAAAGTAGCAACGCATCCGAACTCCTTCCGCGTACACAGGTGACCACAAATACAAGATATCGCTCAGATACGAGGCAAATCGGGTCGGTAATAATCACCAAATTCAGTTTCCTAAAACTGCTCTTATCCCTCGTCAGCACATCAGCAACTTCATCCCCAGTTTGCTTACTTCAAATGCGCCCTGATTGAAACCAAGCAGGGACAATCCGACATATTAAAAACGCGATCGCTGCTGGAAGGGGGAAAGGGGGCAACATCGTTTACAGCCCAGAGAGATTAAACCACATCTACCAAACTCCGGGTAGACAATACAAGTGTCTGAGCCTCTCTGGGGGTCTTTGTCTGATCGCTGCTCCCAGTGGCCCCCGCAACTACGACAGCTGCCCTCCTCTAACTTCACTTGGGGGGAAGACATACTCACATCTTCATAAACGTATCTCACCTCATTTAAATCTACAGAACATCGATGTGTGTTGAAGTCTGGTGAATCAACTACAAATGAGAGAGAAGCTTAATGAACTTTCTCAGGAAGAGTTTTCTTTAGGGAGCTGTCGTAGCCTCGAACACTGCGACGGACGGTAGCCTCGATCTCTGCCACAACAATCAACTTTTATGAGCTATACGGACTAATACTGAAAAACACACGAGAGCTAATCAGGCTAGGCAGGATCTATGTGTTGTTAGTATAAGTGTTGCTCAACCGACCACTTGTGTTTTGTAATCGACTTCCACGATAGCATATGACATGTATAGCATATGGAGAACTTTTTGTCACATGTCACAATAGAAGAAGATCGAAGATAGAGGATCTATGGTATGATACACAAAATAATCAACACTGCAAACGTAATCGAATTAGTTTAACTTCATATATTCATAATGTGTGCATTTTTAATGCATTTTACATGTGTACATTGGTCATCTAATGCACCTCTCCTATTTGATGCATCATTTGAACTTATAACTTCAAAAAAAATTATAAAATAGCCTTAACGTGACTAATAATATACTCGTGGGTCTCAGGATTAAGTTTAGAGTGACCTTGTGGTGGCATCTTTACTTGGCACGTGTAAAATTGTAATATTACTGTAATATTACTATTCTCTAAGCATCCTTTCATATAATAATGGCTGTATATGACTCAGATGGTTCATTACTAATCATTTGAGGCGATGGATTCAGAGCCGGGGTTTTACCTGAGCCCACGTTTTCTGACTAAGTCGATATTCTCCAAGCTTTGCTGAGCAGTTATCTGTGTCACACTTTGAAGTCCTTTTGTTTTCCCCCACGCTTACGTAGCTGTTACTACTACTACTGACGCTACTGTCTGCTGCTGCTGCTGCTGTGGAGGAAAAACTCGCTCTCCGGGTTATTGTAACTCTACTTGTCGCTGGTTCCGGGACATTTAGGTGCTAACTGCTCCAAGAAGTCATGTCTGGTGGTTGAACAATAATAAAAGAAGAAATAAAACAGGCGACCCCCCCTCTCTCTCCCCCTCTCCCTCCCCCTCCTCCTCCCTCTCACCAAAGTGCAGGCTGAAGTCAAACCTAGTTGGGATGCTAACGTTAGCGGGCTAGCTTGCGGGGCTACATGAGTAACGTTAATAGTTGGAAGTGGGGAGATAACAGTGGCACCGTACCTGCGTTCCGCTTCCCTCCGCTTTCTCCCGCACTCCAAACTTCTCTGCGGCTCCGTCCGTGGCGAGCAGTGGCCGCTGGAAGTGCTGCGAGCGACCCGCGGAGCCCCGAAACGGCTTAATTCCTGCTTAATTGATGCACACGGTCAGTACAATGAAGTGAACGGGCGCGGAGACATGGATGCAGCCGCTAGTGTGTGTGTGTGTGTACGTGTGTGCGAGTGTGTGCCGGGGGAGGCGGACAACACCCGGAGAAAAGTGAGGTGGACGTCCGCCCGGATGCGTTCGCCTCTCCCAACCAACCAACCGTTTGGATTGACGAAAAATAGTCCCGCAAAACTATTAACTGTAGTGCACTCCTGTTTCTGTCGTTTGATCGCTAAACATCTTATTTAACACATAAGAGTGCATCTTACCAGCTCATCTCAATTAAAGCCTAGTTTAAAACAAATCTGACTTTAATATTCTCGCCTGCTGGTGTGCACTTTGATTATTAATCCGAGTTAATCTCGTGTAAACATCCATATTTCTATGCGATACAAACAGTTATTTATCAGTTATAGTCTGTTAATCTGCCATCCATCAGAATCCCATAAATTAGGGACTACTTGCCAGTGTGTCGGCGGAGGGATTCGTCAGCTGTGCATCTCTGTGCTGAGACAGGCTGTCCAGACTTGCACTGATGTATGCATGGTGGAGGGGGGGGTGCGATTCAACCGTGTGTGTGCGCGCGCATGTGTGTGCACGCGTATAATAGTGCACGTGTCCCCAAGAGCACGCGTGTGACTTCGCCCCATGACCTGACGATGACTCAGAAAAACAGCCTCAATGCACTTTTCAAATCATTTTTATTTAAGATGTCGAACAATTCAAAATTCATGGAGTTCTGCTCTCTCTCTCTCTCTCTCTCTCTCTCTCTCTCTCTCTCTCTCTCTCTTTCTCTCCCTCTCTCTCCTCTCTCTCCTCTCTTATACTCTCTCTCTATCGCCCTCTGTGTGTGTGTGTGCGTGCAGCAATGTCTATGTGTAAGTGCACAGGTGGAATAATGTGTGTGTGTGTGTGTGTGTGTGTGTGTGTGTGTGTGTGTGTACAGAATGGGGAGCGTTTCAGTCGAAGCAGGATTTCTCACACCTGATGCTGGCAATAAGCACAATAAGATGCCTCTCACACACGTATCTTAGTGAGGCATAATACATTCCCTAGCTGCTTACCCTAACCTCAACCATTCAAACTAAATCAATAACCCTAATCCTAACCTAAACCTAGTTCTAACCCAAACCCTAGAACCAAGTCTTAACCCTCAAACAGCCCTTTGAAAAAGTGAGGACCAGTCAAAATGTACCTTACTTTGCAAAAATGTCCTCACTCTGTAGGGGCCATGCTGAAAATTGTCCTCGCACATATATAAGTACAGGAACACACACACACGCATGGTTCACAAGTGCCATGCTGCTGACATGTAACAGCCTACATGCTCTCTCTCTCTCTCTCTTTCACTACTTTCTCATCGACACCTCCTCTCTCCCTCCACCTCCTCTTTGTCATCCCACTTCTCCTCTTTTCCCCACCTCATCTCCATCTCCTCTGTGATCTCTCCTGTTTGTTTTCCACCTTTTTTCCCCTCTCCACACTTCTTTCTGCACCTCCTCCATTTGCCTCCGGCTCATCCATCTTTCCCTCCACCAATACTTTCTCCGTCCTCTTCCTCCTTCATCTAATTCCTCACTCCTCCTCTTCCTCCTTCCTGTGTCTCTCTCTCTCTCACATTGCCTTCGATTTCAACAGTGTGTGTGTGTGTACGTGCAAATTCTTCCCTTCCCCTCCCCCATTCTCTCCCCCTACGGTGACACAGTAAAGCAGTTTCGCTCCGTTCACCTCCACTCTTCCTCCCTCCCACCTCATCCTCTTCCTCCCCCCATCCAGTCTCATTTTCATCCCTGCCACCTCCTCCCTCCCTCCCTCGCCTCCTACCCTCCCCTCTCCTCCCCTCTCCTCTCATTAGTCAGTGTCCATGAAACTCACCATTCCACTGTCTCTCCTCCTGCTCAGTCCTCCAGTCCCTCACACATCCTTACTAATGAACAACTGCTACCCTCCTCCCTCCTCCCCTCTTCACCTCTTTTCCTCTTCCTCCCTCAGTCCTCCCTTCTTCTCCTCCTCCTCCTCCTCCTCCTCCTCCTCCTCCTCCTCTATCCTCCTCTCCATTCGTCACTCCATCCTTCTCTCTCCTCCCATCCCTCCTCTTTGCACTCGGCGTCTCTTCGATCTTTCAGAACTCAGCGTCCCTCCCACTCTCCCTTCAGCTCACTCTTGTTTTCACTTCTTTCTTCACCCCCTCTCATCCTCCCCCTTCTCTCTCTCCACCTGTCTCATTCCTTTCTTCTTGGCTGTCTCTCTGCTCCTCTCACTTCTCTGCTGTCTACCTCCTTTACTTCCCCCCATTTTCCTCCACATCTCCACACAACTCCCCTCATTTCTTCCCTTTACACCTCACCCTGACTCCCATCCCTCCATCCCTCCCTCCTGTGAAGTCTTTGACTTTCTCTGTTATCTCAGGAGATGCATGCTCCAGAATCAGATGTGATAGAATGAACTCCTCCTGCTGCATTCATAGTGGCAGTACCATGGTGCATGTTGAAATGTTTTGTATTGCAATACTTTCCTCAATAGAACAATGAAATGATGCTCTTTGACGTTGCATATTCATTATTTTATGATGATTTCAGACTGATTTCAAAGACGTTGCACCATATAGCACAACAGTGTTGTCATTTAGGACCTAAATAGATCACCTTATCTGAAATCAAAGTACATTTTTATTTTATTTGTGTATCTGTCAGTGCTCACCCTTGGGAAGATGCTTATAGCATGATGCACCACAGACAAGGAATTCCTGCATAATAGACTTGAGCCCTTTTTGCAAAATGTATATATCTAAGGTCTCAAGGCCTGTAATCTTTAAAGGAAATGTACCTGAAATCATAATGTTTGTTTTATCACACAATCCATTGTGGTATTCTGAGTTTGGAGATATCAATTGTGGCTGCATTTCTCCAAATTGCACAATGGAGAGGACTTTCCTATTTCCATACTACTCATTATTTCTATGCATGTTTTGAGTCTGTGGTGTGTTCAAGCCGGAAAAGTAACAAAACCACTCTAAAAAATATTCATGAATGCTTAAAGAAACCAGATTTTATACACCGTTTATACACACACATTTCCCACAATCCATTACACAAAGCAAATTGAACAGCTGCTCATAGCTGGAAACAAAATGTCTCAAATTGCTCTTTGAACTCCCCAGAATATATATTTGGCAATTGTTTTTGTGCGTTGGTACCCATAAATAATAAACTGGTGATGCATGTTGATTTGTGTTTACCAACTTTAAAAACAGAGATAATTTGTATTTAGCGCAGATACTGTCCACAATTGAGCGGTTTACACTTCAAAACTCTGGTTTCCCCACACACAAGAGTTTAAAAGAACAAAAAACATTTGGCAGCAAGAATGTATCCAACAAATCCCACAGCAATCAGCAAGTAAGCTGATACGAGATATAATCTGTTAGAATTTGCTCTGAGTGAAGAACTAAGGTTCACAGGGTGTGCAAAAATAGAAGGGGATCCCAATTTTGCTCAGTCTGCAAGCCAGATCCTAAAGTTTCCTCACGGCGCTGTGGTGTAAAGTCACCAAAAGCATGATAGTTTACCTTCTGACGATCATGAATGGGCAATTTAGTCCAAATATCACGGAAATCCAATCGTTAGTTTGCTTTTTATAACTGGATTCTTTGTTAAAAGGTCACGAAAATCTACCGTCATCATCATTGTTAATCAGTATCCACATTAAAGTTTCATTGTACACAATATTGTCATCCCAGGTCCAGTTGTTAGCATTGCACAAAACAACCTTAATATTAGTATGTTTGATTTAAAACATCTAATATTTTCTGATATAATCCAGCACATCTTCTATTTGTAATAAAATGCTATTATTGGAACATAAAGACCAATGAAAAGGAATTTAACCACAGAATGAAGCCACTTAAATCCAGAATAATTAGATTCTATCTTGGTTTTTTGTGGAATTCGTGACCATTTGGTTCATACCTAACCATTACATATGAAAGTTGTCAGCCATAAATCATCTCCAATTATTGCAGAGATGCCGAATGTAGATAACACTGTGCAATGACTTCTCATCTCAGCAGAATAACCAGAGCGTGTGGAGATGACGTCCACTCTGTGTTGTGCATTTCTGTGCTGCAGGGCTCTCTGTGTGGAGCAATGCCTCATCCCTCATCCACCATTCTCCTCTGGTACTTTCCTCACTGCATCTGTTGATACCCTCTCTCCCCCTCTCTGCTTCTCTCCTCCTAGGCTCTCTCCCTCCTTCTTCATCTCTCCCACTTATCCTCATCCTTGTTCTTTCCTCCTCATCTACCCCCCATCCTCTCCCTCCTCATCTATCTATCTATCTTCTTCTTTCTGCTGAGCTGAAGCATGAGATATAAAGGGATATGTGTGAGCATGCATGTGGCTATGTGTGTGTGTGTGTGACTGGAGGTGGGAGGGGGCCTTCCACTTCATTATACACACACACTCACTTGAGGGGGGAAAGAGTTTCATTTTTACATTTACGTTTCCAGACAGAGGAAGACAAAATGCAGACAGGAGGAGAAAGAGTCACACTTCAACTGGAGGATGAGTTGAAATGTTTGGCTGTGTCTCAGCTGCAGAAACAGAGAGAGAGAGAGACTTATACAATGAGAATCTGGGCCTCCGTCTCAACTGCCTGTCCCTCGCCGCGCCCCCTACCGACACATGGAATAAATAGTTTTTCTGCCCACAGCCAGAGACAGATTCCCTGAAGACAAAAGACTGTAGGCGGGGTTTAGAGACTGGGCCATCTGTGTGCTGGGGAGAGCTGCTGCATGAGTGTGTGTGTGTGTGTTGTGTGAGAGAGATGCAGAGTGAGAGAGGGAGAGGCCCCCCCAGACAAGGCCTTTATTTGCATTATGGAAAAGTGGGTAGGCTTCTGATGGTGGCCATCTCATATCCCATCAAACCAAGAGCTCACAGTCACGGCCAGCGGGCTCCTTAGTGATATTTAACCCTTTTGCAGAAAAACCCCAATATGTAGAGAAGAATTGAAGTGGGAATCTTTGTCTACCAGAGACTGTGTTTGCACATTTGAACAGAGGTAAAACAATATAGATGTGACCATGGAGCCTTGTGAATGCACAAAAGAAACATTTAATGTTTTGTGTGTTATATGTTATATGAGTGAATGCGGTTATATGAAGAAAGTTGTCTTGTTTTGTTCACCAAAAGACAACAGACAAAGAAATGTCTGTCACCCAACATATGTCGATAAACATGATGTTGTTAGAGCCCAGAGATGCGTCCTTATCAGACTCTTTTGAACAGAAATCCAAATACACTTATGTGGATTGGAGTGGTGCTACACATTGTAACATTTTTTACAGTGAGGTTCTAAGAAACTGATGGAGCAATATCATCAATTCATGGTTGCAAGCAATGTTCATAAAATTAGCAAACTAGAACAATGTTTTCGAGCTGTTTCTTGCTCAACACAGTGTTGCTGAGCTGAGTCAATGAGACGATCAGATGATTGATTTCAGCTATTTTTGATGATCAATTATTTCAGCTGTTCAGAAAAAGGCATCAAAGGATCTGATGATGTCAAACTTTATCACATTTACTTTCCTCAATATGTGCTGACATTTTATAGACTGAAAAAAGTGATATTTTAGATAGCTGATATGAGGAAAATTCACTAATTATCATTCATTCCAGCTCTACTGAAGAATTCATCAAATGTGTAAAATATAAATATCTGTGAGCTAATTTTAATCCTGAAGAAATGTCACTATATTTCTTTAATATTCCTGTATATTGTTTAATTTTATTGTGTACATTATAATAATATTATATTATTTATATGTTGTAAAGGTAATCCTCGGTGTTGTTTCTATATCTATTTTGTCATACCTATGTATCTGTATTCAAGATTATAGTTGAATAATTAAAACATGGTGTATGTCCTCAGTGTGTGTTCAGTTCTCCTTTAGTTCTCCTCACACCATGTGCTCCATGATGTGCCTGCAGGGGCCTTAAGTGTGACTTTCACACTGTATTCCTTTATATTTTTGAGGTTGCTTTTCCTTAAGGAAAGACGGTGCATTGATATCTGTAATGGTGGAGGGTGTTTTAAGATTCATTCATCAGTCAATTAGAGTTTGTTTGTAAGATTTGGAGTCAAGGGTGAAAATAGTAAAACATTAGACTTCATGATAAAGGACTATTCTTACTGTATTATCTCATCATTTATGTCTAAAGCTAAACTGTAGGTTTGGAAGAAATAAAGGGCAGCAATAGAAAATGGGTCATTTCATACTCAATATTGCCACCTAGTGGTCTCTGCCACTAACCGCTTCAAGTCTATGAGCTGATTTATTTATTTATTTATTTATTTTAGCATTTCATACATTGAGCAGGATATGGGACCCTCTTTGACCACAGGCCTGCAAAACTGAGAGAGAAAATGAATACACTGTTTAATACACAATGTTTTTTATTACACCAGAACCTTGGTCGACATCAGACATCTGAAATATGTAATCATAAATCACAAAACCCCACTTTGTAACCCATTAACTAAGGATTTATAATAACTGCTAATACAAAGGAGACCTGCAAATGCAGTCAAATGTCCTATTAGTCTCCATATTCTCAAAATTTTATGAACTTTTCTATGAATAAAATTCATTGTACATCAAAAAATGATGTGTATTCTAAGGTATGTGTTGAGATTGAGAATTTAGATTTTTATTCATTTATGCATTTCTACATTTTTGTGGCCTAAAGACTCATCATTTTAAAAGCCCATTGTTGCAAAATTATAAAACAATGCGCTATAGGTTCTTGTGTTCCCAAACATACCAAGGACGTGACCTGTAACCATTTGGACACTGTCACCTTTTTCTACTGGATTCAAAATAAATATACTTTGTGATGTCAATGAGCAGAGTCAGATTCAGTTTTTGTGCACCAATAAAAAGTATAATTTTCCGTCATGATGATTGAATTTGACGCCTCTGTTTTCAGTTGTGGAAATCAGAGTACATTATATACTCCTGCAATGTTTTCTTTTACTCAGACTAATTACTTAGTTCGAATTAATCCCCAAAAGCATATAAATTACCTCATCATTACTTATATGAAACAGTGCAAACAGAGGTACTGATATCACACAACTATTGTCTTGAATAATCAGCTTTTTGAGCAATAAAATGTTTATTGTTTTGTTTTGTGCTAAATGTTCATACTGACTGTGTACTATTCAAATTACTGTAGGCCTTTCCATAGGAGAGCAGTCACTAAATAAATCATGCACAGATAAGGACATTTGTGCAGTAGTCAATTAGATGGCATGCATATGTCAATTGCAATGTGAATGTAAGATAAAGAGTTTTTCCTCTTCTGCTTCCTCTTCTTCTTATTATTAATGCTACTATCTGACTTTTCTTGAGGATGAACAATATTTCTCACATCTGTATATTATCTGCATATTAGCTATAAAGTATTTGCACTGCTGAATTTATTTTGCAGTACTATTATGTCTTGCATCCCATCACCTCAGTTTGAACCTATTTTAGAGTGGGGGGGGGGTGACCTACAAAGAGTAAGGCATTTGGAAGAAATGATAATAAAATAATAAGTACAATGACGCGTTCAACTGCTGTGGGAATATTGAGTACCAGGTAACGTCGTTGTGCACGGTAGCGTGGCCGAGCGGTCTAAGGCGCTGGATTAAGGCTCCAGTCTCCTCGGAGGCGTGGGTTCGAATCCCACCGCTGCCAGATAACTTTTCTATATTGGATTAATCGTTCTAATATCAAGTGTCACGTGACGTTATCAGTAGACAACATGGTGAAAGTACAGGAAATACTCACAACATTGAACTGACACTCGTATCTACTTCACACCAAACGTGTGGGTGAGAAATGTTTTCCATGTTGACTGGCTGTAATATTTTACTGTGCAACATGTGTGAGTTAATGAAATAATAATAGAATTCATTCACTGTCATGTGTACTCTGGCCTGATGATGGGATATAAGTACATTTAATCCAGTAAATGTTGTACAGTCTATGGTGAGCACAATTTACTTAATCATATTTTGTTATCTCCGGCTTTGTACTTTTACTCAACCACATTTCAAAGGGAAATATTTTAATTTTTATTCCATTACATTCAAACCGAGAGCTGAGTTTAAGTCTTCTGCAGATTACAGATCTTACACTTTAGTATTGCATGCTTGTCTTTTGACTCTTGCTGCTGTAATACTGCAAATTTCCCAGTTGTGGGACTAATAAAGGAGTTTTTTTTAATCGTATTACCTTTTGAACACAGAACCTTTGGTGATCTTGTAAAAGGTGAGGCATTGTTAAAAGATAAACTACCCAAAATATTAAAAAGGTGACTGGGCCGACAACAAAACTAGATCTAGAGGTGTGTGGAGGTGGGAGGGGGGCCTTTCGCTTCATTATGCAGAAAAGAGTTTCATATCTACAAGTTTACAGACAGAGGATAAAGAATGCAGACAGGAGTCACACTCCAACAGGATGAGTTGAAATATTGGCTGTGGCTCAGCTCAGCTGTATGTATGACGAGAGGCCATGATGTGCCTGCAGGGCCTAAAGTGTGACTTCCCCACAGTATACCTTTACATTTTTCCACATGGAAGCAAGGTGCACACAGTCAATTAGAGTTAAAGGTAAAATATTAGACTTTAAGATAAATGACTACCTGTATTGTATCTATTCGGTCTGAAGCGTAGTATAGGTTTGGAAGAAATAAAGGGCAGCAATAGAAGGGCTGACCTTTTTAAAATAAAAATGTATTATTGCTGTGACTGATTTAAAACAAGAATACTTGTAAATGGAACTGCAACAATTTCCTCTAATTAATGAATTATGTATTTATTATTACTCACTGTATGTGGATTCCCACCTAGTTTTAGAGCAGCCCTAGTGTTGTCACGGCCTTGGAGCGCCCGTGGGTGTCGGTGGGTTGTGAGAAGTCTGAGCTGGGGAGGAGCACGTGAAGGCGGCGCGGCGGAGCGGAGAAAGGGGCAGAGGAGCAGACCGTGTGTTCAGCCGCTCGCTGTTTGGCGCCAACCGAGTAAAGCGAAATAAAACAGTCCGATCCTCGTTTATTTATTCCTCCCGGAACATTCGAGCTCGGCCACCGCCGCCGCCGCCGCTCGGTGTGTTAGCCTGCTAGCATCGGCCGCACACCACCCCCCGTTGTCATATTAATGTGACTGTGGCCCCCTCGTCTCTGTGGCCACGATACTAATAACTCGGCAGCGGCGGAGCGCGGGGACAATAGAGGCGTGTTTCTCCTGGAGGAGCCGAGCAGACACAGCGCCAAAAAAATGGGGGTGAGTTGCTCCTGTTTCTGCTCACACACACAATGAAATGTTGTTTTTATTGAGTGGGAGGCTGAATTATGGAGGTGCGAGGGAGAGGAAGGGAAAGAAAGGGGGGAGGACGGGAAAGGAGAGGAAGAGAGACCGTGGTGGATGGATGTAGCTCAAGGTGTTGGCTAGCCGTGTAGCTACCTCCACACAGCCTTGTGTAGCAGCAGCAGCAGCTAGCCTCGGCTAACACACGCGCACTGCACCTGGTATTTTCTTAGCATTGTGTCAGTATTGTCCTCGCCGCTGTGCACAGTTAACTTCCCACCGGCGTGTGCTGTGACATTGTTAGCATGCTAGCTGTGGTAGCCACTCCGGAATGCCACATTCTCGACGAGTGCTTTGCTAGCTGTGAATGCTAACCACTCAACTCTACGTGTGTGTGTGTACACATCTTTCTTTACTAACTGTGCCGTGCTAACCAGCCTGGTTACCACACACCCATGCTGGTTGTGGGGGTTAGCATTATACTCAGCACTAACCAGGCCTTCATTAGGAGTTAGTTTCCACAAGTTTAAGCAGACGTGACTTCATCCGCCACTTTCACTCCTCTTAAACCAATCCACGTGTTTGCACAGTCTGCAGCCTCTCTGTGCTTGGTACTGAATTAATGCTCTCAGCTACAGTTGGCAATTCACCGCATTCCTTCTCTCAACTCTGTTCAGGTCTGGTTCTAATTGAGGAATTCAGCTAATTTTCTAACTTGCCTGCCCCCCCCCTCTTTCTTTAGCCATTGTCTGTCCATGATGCCTCCATTTAGGAGTGTAAACATGTCCCTGTGAACTTGATTAACATGCTGTGAATAGATTGGCTTTCTGAGTCACAGTAATGCAATTTGGTTGTAATTACTTTCCCATAATCTAGAAAGTTTGTCTGGTCATGGGGTAACATCTTCAAATTATTTATTTTTTTGTATGAACACAAATGTAGTTGATGTACAATGTAAAACAGAACAGCATCACATTATAGGGAGTGGAGACCAATAATGTTCAGTGTGTTTTCTTGATTAAAGACTGAGTAGATCATCTAAGTAATCTAAAATTACTCTGTGCTAACCCAGATCCTGACCCAGATCTTGTCTTGTAATCAATTTAGTTTGTTTATGACTGAAATAGTAGTCACACCAATTGAACAAATGGCATATCCATAGATTAATATCTCCTTTGCTGTAATGTTGGAGGGGGTGGCTCTAATTTCATCGAGTAAGTACGTCCACTTCCTGTATAAATTCGGACGTGCAACATGGTTATTTCTATGCAGTATTATATGTCATCAGGCAGGTTCATTTCACCAGTGGAAGCTTTTAAACTAGAATTGCTCTCAGTAGAGCTCATACCTCTGCCATGCTCCAACAGTCCCCTAATAGACATCTGTCCTCTAAATATGCCTGGTTTTTATTAAGATCCTTGAATTATTTTCCTGGTTCCTGGGAAATAGTGTAACTGTCAAAAGACACCATAAGAAAGAGGAGAAAAAGTCTGAATCCTTCCCCTGATCTAGATCCACACCTAATTTTAATAGGTCCTATTCCTGACCCATACTGCATCCTTCCAAGTTTTCATTGTAATTGACTGTTCATCTTGTCTATAAATCACAGATGTCAATAGTTAAAGATTGCTAATCATTTATCTTGGTTTACTGTAGAAACACATTTGCAGCAGTTGTTAGTGTGTGTTCTTGCTGTTGCAAAAAAAATTGATGCAGCCAGAGTTATTTGTGTGAATTATAGCTGCACCATTGCTGACACAAGCACTGGACACGAAGCCAGGATCCGGTTAAATTAGAGTATCAGTATCACAGGATTTTTCCAATACTATAATCCCACACTGACAGCAATATGCAGCCATACAGTATAAACACACCAGTGTTTCACACCCCATTGACAAGTGTTGTTCATAAAAGCTCCTGATGTGAATTATTTTTGTCTTCTCTATTGTTATTTTGCAGTTTTTATAGACTGAAAGATCATGCTTTTAATAGTAGTAAGATTCTCTTTTCCATTGTTAAGTGATGCATTCCTTTCTACATTTGTTTGTTTTGCTTTGATACATCTGGTTGCACTAGTTCTGAGGTTTTGAGGTCTTTTTGTGTTCTTGGGTCAGAAAGTCTGTGTTTGTCATGTTGATGCAGGTTCTACAATGAGGTCTGCACACACAGAAAAAGCATATTAATAGTTTCTACTAATGATAAAAGACAGCTGCAGAATCCAGGTGGGACTAATTTCCCACCTTCAATTTGTTCTTAAGTTATGGCTGTAAAAATCTCAATACCTTACATGCATGGTATTAAATATAAAACTGAAGTTAACACGAGTAGAACACTGGCTGAAACCAGGACTTGTTTCATTGGTCATGGGTTGAGCTCATTGATGTTTGTCACCAGGTTTTTCAATTATGTCTTATGTGAAAAATGCTTTTGTACCTCAGTGCTGAAATTCCAAATTTTCTCACACTTACACACTAAAGACACAATGAAGATCTGTATCGTACAAAACCAGAGCCTGGGAATACTGAATTATATTTACAGCCCCAAGATGGAAATAATTAGTTTAAAATGTAGAATTGATCTTGAGAAATAGTAATTGAAGTGACAGAAAGAGCAAAAGATCTCAGTAAATTATATTAATGGATCATGGCTGTACTTTATTTCTTTATTTTGACTTTTTTATTGCACCCATTCCTCTTATGAAATTTATTTCACTAAATGTGTATTTCAAGTATGGTCATTAACTTTGCAAAGGTTGTCCACCATCTCAGGGATGCAATCCTATGGGTTCTTTGGTTCATATATTTGTATCTTAAGAAGGCGATCAGCACTTTTCAACAGCTGCATCACAGTTAAGTTATGAAATATAATAAGACTTTAAGAGGATTCAGTGATTTACTCTGTCTGTGAGAGGTGGTCAGATGATGCTTTACTGAAAAGTACTGCACGTGTATTTCCATCTCTGCATATTAATACTATATTCATCTCTTCCTTATTTCTTGTGTCCAGAGGAAGTCCAACAGAGCAAAGGAGAAGAAGGCCCGGCGTCTGGAGGAGAGGGCGGCTATGGACGCTGTCTGTGCAAAGGTGGAGACTGCCAATAAGGTAACTTTGGTTGCAGAGAGGCAGCTATTATCAACTTTGATTACTTTTTTTGTGTGTGAGAATAAGAGGTTAGGGTGTAAACGTCTTTCTTACTGCAATAAAAGAGAGAAATATTCTGGTTGTGCTGTCCTGCCAGTTGATAATGACAATGACAATGCATTATCTAGAAAAATAAAAGCACTCTTTGTATCTGTTATGCTTGACATAAAGACACCACCACATGGCCCTCTAACACATGATGTTTTAGAATTTAAAACCTTCACTGTGCCCTCCCTGCCCTAATTACTCCAATAATTGATGTGCTCTTGAAATGAAAAGCAGAATGCAGTGCCATATGTTTCTCAATGCATAATTAATAGGCAATATTAAATCCTGCCCATCTAACAGAACACACAGCAGACAGACAGCTCCTGCAGCTTGGAGGTGGGCTCGAGCATTAGTAAGCTGTGCTGAAGCCTGGAGGAGAACAAAGCTCTCACACTCTCCTCGAGCTGAGCCGCAGCCACTTCCTCAACAAGCTCTCAACAGAACAGGCTGGCCCAGGCTCACTGCAACTTTTCTGTGTCACTTTGTCCCAAAATGGGCCACTTACTGTTTTGTGCTGTTCTCGCTCTCTGGCTCCTGTCCCCCCCCCTGTCGATGTGCCAACAGAGAAGGAATGCAAGAAATTCACCCCAAGTAACTTTCATTTTTGTTTATGCTGTTGCCAACAGTAACACATTTGGACTTGGGCTGTTGTTTGAAATTAACAAATGGCACATTCATTGCTTACAAAAAGCCAAAGAAATCGTGATCTTTGTAGGTTCTACTTAGTCTTTAAATGAAACAGAAGTGTGGATGGATCAGTCATCAGGCCTGGGGGCTCAGAGGAACACCAAATTTAAGCTTCCGTTTAGTGTTGATGAGATTTGTATCTAAAAGTCAAAAGCAGGGATGTCACATTCAAATGAATAAATAAATAAATATGATGCCTGAACAGATATTTATTTTGTTAGATAGCTGTTGCTGCTTCTCCACATGATGCTACCTGCTGACCTGATTTCCCTGAGTTATCAGGATCTGGAACCAAAAAGTTACAGAACTGTTAACCTGAAAGCCCAGGGTCTCCTCAAAATGTGATATCTGAACCATTATACTATCTTGAAAATTGTTTTAAAATAGTTTTCTATCAAATAAAAGGTTTCTTTTAGATTAGTTTTGTTTTATGTAATGCACAACAGTGAGACATTTTATTTTGCTAGATCTTTCAGTTGTACTTAAATTGTAATTATTTGAAGCCATTCAATATTAGAAAAATATCTAAATGAACATTGTAATCATCCAGCTTTTTAAGATGGTAAAATGGTTATTAAATTATAAGGATATTGAAAACCAAAACATTTAATTTCAGTAGGTGGGCAGTTACCTTGAGCATGAACAAAATGTTTTCAGACAACAGCAGAACTTAGTAACCTGCAGAATATCACTGGAAAGTATGTGGTTGTTTGAGTGTCTGGACCTCTGGGCCTCAGTGTCTCATGATACAAGAAAAGAGGTATTCTTAATTTGAGATAATTTATACTCTCTGGGCCAAGGAAAACCTGACTTTGTGGATGCTAGTTATGACTGACTAAAGGCCCCGTAACTCTAATAGCTCTGTTATTTCTCTGCCTGTATGAGCCACAGTTGGGGAATTTAGGATCCACATAGTTCTAGTCTCTTTCACTGTAACTCTTTGTGAATTCATGCTTTCAATGAAATTAAGAGTTTTATTTGAGAACATGAATAATGATTAAAGTAATGAATGATTCATTACCTCACAGCAAGAACATTGCTTGTTCAAATGCTGGTTTGTTTTCATACACATTCACACATGACCAAAGCAGCAGGAGATTCCCCTGTCAGTCAGATGCTTTCAATACAACACAGAAATCTACACAGCATCAGCAGGCGCTTCTTTTTCGTGCAGAGATATTTGTATTCCTTATGTTTTGCATCTGTCCCATGTCAGAAACTTCATCAGCCAACCGCTCACTTGTGGTGAATCCCGTGGAGGATCTCATAATGTGTTTGCACATCGGCTCTTTTGGAAAATCTCCAGAAGTTTTACCAGGGGGCTGGCCAAAGTCCAGTGGCTCACACTTGGGCAGTTGCATGCTCAAATACAGACCATCCGGAGAGTGTCCAGAAATTATGCAGAGTTCTGTGCAGGTTTGAAAGCAGCTTATGTTAGCCCTGCGATACGTTTTCGACCCGTCCAGGATGTAACCCACCTCACGTGCGATGTCAGCTAGGATTTTCTCCAGCCTCCCTGTACCCTTTAAAGGATAGGTGGTATTCATGATGGATGGTTTGTGAATAAAATTTCAGAAAACCATAAAAAAACACTTTAGATTCCTCTGTCCAGATCAGAACTCAAAGATGTTTACAAGTTGCTCCTGACGGGATCATTCATTTTATGGAGCTCAATCTATCAAAACTAAATCTTAGAAGGGGAAAGACTTTTTGAAGTTTGTGTTATGAAAGCCTCTTAAGAAAATTTTGCTTCTTCTTCTCACAGCTGGATGATCCACTGGCTGCCTTCCCAGCTTTCAAAAAATACGACAGAAACGGGTACGCATTGCTTTGTATGGCTACAAAGGACTCATTTAGAATTTCATGAAATACATACTTGTTTCATTTGCCACATGGAGGAGACAGTTGGTCTGCTGGTGGTTTTCTGTCTCCCTCCCACTGTGCACACATTTTTCACACATTCTTAATGCTGATGACCTTGTTGTCCTCTTGTCTAGGCTGAACCTGCAGATAGAGTGTAAGCGAGTGACCACCCTCAACCCACTGTCTGTGGAGTGGGCCTTCGAACTCACCAGAGCCAACATGCAGACACTGTAAGAAGCCCATTCTGTCTTGTTGTAGTTATAAGTGTAGTTCACGAACCAAATTGTTTCCAGAGATGAATGGACAGACTCGCATAGATATGCATTGTAGATTAGAGCTGGGAAGAAGTGCAGACAAGCCAGAAATTCAAAGTGTGGAGCAGAATTGTAAAGTGACATCAAACAGGGGCAGAGTGAGATGTGGATCTGTTTTTTAATATGAGTAGGAATTAGATCATACACAACGAGGAGCCTGAGGAAAGGAGAGCACAAGTAATGCAGACAAATTTGAGATCAGGCAGAGAAATTACCACAATTTATCTGCTCTCGCTGTGCCAGAAGGGTTAGGGTTAATTTAACAAATGGCACACAGTACGTTTCAACATCAATTTCTTCAATTTTGAAATTGGTTCCTTTCTGAGCTGATGATGCCGAGAAATGCGAGGGAACAATTAGGAGCGCAGGTCATGTTTGGGTCGACAAGTTTTCTTTCTGCTGCGCCGTAGGTACGAGCAGAGCGAGTGGGGGTGGAAGGAGAGGGAAAAGAGGGAGGAGATGAACGACGAGAGGGCGTGGTACCTGCTGGCCCGTGACGGCGACTCCGCCCCTGTGGCCTTCTCTCACTTCCGATTCGATGTGGAGTGCGGGGAGGAGGTTTTATATTGGTAAGCTCCTATTCCGCAAGTTTCTAGATTTCAGGACAAGTCTATCAGAACTTAAACCTTTTGCTCGATTCTGCAGCTATGAGGTGCAGTTAGAGAGCAGAGTGCGGAGGAAAGGACTCGGCAAGTTCCTAATCCAGATACTACAGCTCATTGCTAACAGGTAAAAACTACAGCTACCCTAATGGCAGTGTGAAAATTAGATGGTGTGGTGTGGGGATGCTTTTTCTTTTGAAACTGGATGAGTGATTTAATGTGTAGAGATGTGTTTCATGTCTTTTCAATTACCTCTGAGGCTCGTATCAGTTTGAAAAGCCTCACCAAACTATATTTACTTTCTCTATTTTTCTGCTCTCGTGCTCTCTGTCCAGTACACAGATGAAGAAAGTGATGTTGACAGTTTTCAAACACAACCATGGGGCTTACCAGTTCTTCAGAGATGCTTTACAGTAAGTATACTGACTCCATAAGAGCTTAAAAAAAGAAAAAAGACCGTGCCATGCCTTTCATTTTTCTAACATCTAACATCAATCTGCAATGAAAATATCTGTTCATATATAAATAAAAGACAAAACCAAGGGTGGCTGTAATAAAATGGAGATATATGCAACAGGTCAAAACCTCAGTGGTACACAACCTGAGGAGTATGGGTGTAACTGTACATTTATTTGTACCAAAACACAAAGCTGAAACTTAATTTTGGAAATGCTACACTGGAATCGATTGAGCGCATGTTTAATTGCACACCTTGCACCATTTCTTGTTATTCAGCAGTAGTAGTTTGTAGTAAGTGTTGATGGCTGTCTTCATGTATACATGAGGCTCATATGCTGAAATATCACTCTTCCCCTTTCACGTTACCTCTTCGGCCTCCTTCATCCTTAGTAACATAACCCCTCTCATGTCACCTTTTTATAGGTTTGAGATCGACGAAACTTCGCCGAGCATGTCCGGTTGCTGTGGTGACGACTGCTCTTATGAGATCCTGAGCCGGCGGACCAAACACGGCGAGGCATCGGCGGGACACACCCACGGGGGGGGGCACTGCGGTGGCTGCTGCCACTGATTCGACTCCAGTTACACCTTTTCTGATTGGTTTAAAAAGCCAGCAACTTTCAAGGCTGTGTGTGAAAGCTTGAGCTGCCTGCTATTCTGCAAACATTTTGAGTTTGAATGGTCATCTCTACGGCCGTTTAAAATGAACAGATGGTGGAATACCTGGCTACAGATGTTGATGTCACATTGAGATTCACATGTCTCTTTGTTTCCCGCTACAAAGGCAGAATGCAGTGTGAGCTTTCACACATAGCTCCTGTTTGTCGTTTTCTACTTCTTGGTTCAATGTCCAATTCATCTTTTCTCTCCCACTTAATGATTATCAGTAGTTCCCAATCAAGAAAAAAAAAAGCTGTTTGCCGACTTTATTTCACAAGCCACAGTTAACCTCATGCCATCTTGCTCTCATCTCCTATTTTCAGACATGACCTGCGGGTAAAATTCAAAGAATTGGCTACGGTGTTTACCCACAGTTTGCCTTTCACACATGTACAACACAGTGGGAGGTTCTCTGCACATTCCCAACAGCAACAAATCCTCCACATTATTCAGGCGAGAATAAGAGCAGCCGGGTGCTGCAGACAGAGGCAGGAAGTGATGTATTAACTCTGCTATGGAAATTACATGGTTTCACATAACACAAACACACCACACACACACACACACACACACACACACACACACACACACACCCACCCCAACCAGTCTCGACTCTTATCACCACAAACTCTCTTGACATACTCGTGTATTCTACGTATATGACACCACGTTTTCACCAGGATGTATTGGTTTTCTTTGTCTTTTTCGCGGCTGTCGTGAGTGAGAAGCATCATCAAGCCCTTGAAAACAGTCTCAGAAGCCTCCGTTGTATTCTAACACGAATAATATGCTAATATGGTTTGTTACATTTTATTTTAGCAAAAGCATATTTGCCCACAATGCTACTATCACATGGTTACACTACCCAATTAGCACGAACCACCTTCTCTCTTTGGGTGATAACTAAATGTATAGACATCTCCCCTGCTTTTATTTTTTTATAACTTATGAGACAAGATGTTCAAGATTGCCTTTTTTTGACACCACTTCTTTCTCCCAATGACTGAGGAAAAAAAACCTTTAATTTTTCATTTGTTGTGGTGAATTTGCATCCAACCCACAAAGTAAATAATGCTTTAAGCTCTCATATTTCATAATCAAGGACATGGGTTGAAAAATTTACTTTTTTACCCTTTATCCCCCACCATCTTTTCCTGGGAGATTCACTTCCTGTTGCCACATTTTCAGTTCTGTTAAAAATAATCCCATGCTTCTCTACCACCTCCTCTTCATTGTGCCTCTCTGTCCTCCCTCCCGTGTCCTAAAGGTGCTAATGGATGACGGCAGATGTGTTAAGCTTGCTCTCATCTTGAGTCACCTTTGTACAGTTGCATTTCTCCTGTTTGCCGCTTAGTTCGCTTTGTTTCCAAGAGGTACTGATGATAAACAAGTTGATGCTGATGCTACTTTTAGCTGTATTTAAAAAAAACTACTAAAACCATCTTCCATCCCTTCTTATATATTTTGTTAGCATGAGCGAATCATATTGCTTTAACGTGGATGAGAATCGATAGTCACCACTTCATTTCATGGAAGGGGATGGATGCTGTTTTCCTTGGATTAAGGAGCACAGAAGGCTGGATGAGTAGACGGATGATAGAAGTAATCGCAGAGCACTGAAGCTGTTCTTATGGTCATTATTCTTCTCTTTACCTCAATCGTGACGTGTTTTCCCAGCCCACTGTCATTAGCTTGCATGACAAGATTTTAAAGAAGTTAAACAGAACTGATAGTTAACGTGGATTCCACAACAGTGATGCTGCCTCTGAAGGGTAGCTGCACTGTTTAAACCTGCACCTAAAGTCCTCATCTGGTTCTTTTTAGCATTACTGTAATGTCTCATACAAACCTGTGCATGTTAGACGTATGTGAAAGGGCTGATTGAGTGAAATTGAAAGGTAATGCTGGGGTATGAGCATCTTAGCATTGAGTGGAGTTTTACTGTACAGCTGCTGAGATGTGCGGTGTAGGAGTTCCACTGAGGATTTTGGATTCACTAGTCAACCCAGAAAGGCTGCTGTAACCACTTCAACCTTGTCGATTCCATATCTGTTTACAGAACCTTCAGGGTATTTTTGGACAGTTTCAAGCGCCTGTCAGCTGGGTTAAAGGCCTCCATTTAAAAAAAAATAAGTAAAACCCTTTAATTTCAGAACTGTATTCAGTTTGCGAGGACTTTACGTGTGGGCTGGAAGAGTGAAAAGATGTTTCTTTACACTACAGAGGATGGGAATATTCATCCGTCTGATGTGGCTGAGAGAGCCTTAACTAGATACGGTTTGAGATGTTTTTAAAACTGGTCTAATCATTGACCACTTGAGATTTCATACAGATTATTGCCTGGTTAGTATGTTGAGAACGAAATACTAAAATACATTACGCAACAACAAAAAACCCTTGTGAAGTACGAAGTCTGGAACCTGAGGTGAACGTTTGTGCTTGTTTCAAACCTGGTGGAGACAATAAAATAGTCATATAAAAATATTCTGCACCTGTAGACAACATGTTGGTGTTTCATGCTTGTTTGAACTCCGATCATGAACAAGAAAAACAATTAAACAATATATTGCTTGTTTTTGTTCTAGACTGCCTTCTGATAAGTACAGTAATTCATTTTTTTTGTACCACATAGGTTACAGTAAAAAAAGGATGTTGTACATAGTGGTAGTTTATAACCGACTGACAGTCTCTCTCAGGTTAATCAAACGTAATCAAACCTCATCTGTTTTACTTTAACAGCCATGTTGTCAGTTTGGTGTTAGCTGGATTGAATTGGCCGCAGCTCGGACCTAGAGTCAATTTATGTGTACCTTGTTTAAATTAATTCTGATTTTTAAAACCATCAAAGTTTACGAGTTGCTACACAACTAAGAAAATAATAACACTACTGTTCACGAGATGAGTTTAGTTCTTGCATAACTTGTGATAAAGTAAAGGAAGAAGTTCTTGGAGATGTGAAATGGCTTGAAAGAAATTATGACACAAAGTTTGAACTGAACCTGGATCCGTGCTCTGTGGTTACATTCAATCCAGATAAGTGGGCTGTGTAAAAAATAAAAGATGGCTCGCTTGAACCAGAAATACATTTGTGAAAATATCCTAACTTGATAAATGAGCCTAAACGTTGCTAGTTTATTTCAAAGTCACTGAGAAGTTTTATTTTGGAAAATGGTTACATACCCTCACAAAATTAGAGATCTATCTACCGGTCTTTTCTCTATGTATATATATACATATATATAAGCTGTTGTGAATCCATATTCATTTTCATTTCTTGGCCTTTTACAAGTAAAACACTTTTTTAAACATGTTTAAAAAAAAACAAAAACCTTCCATGATTGAGAGTGAGTGTTTAAAAAGTCTTGTCCATAAACGATAATGAAAGGGAAAAGAAAGTCATTCTGCCTTGTCAGTGTTTTATTTGTATGTTACAAATAAAGGAAAGTTGTTTGACTTTTCAAGAGATGCCCTTTTGTTTTTTTTACGTGTGATGAATGAGTTTACATTTTAAACAGATGAATATGCACGGAAGCAATAAAATGTCGTGAAATTAATGTAAATTAGGAACATTAGAGACAATCGTATATTTTCATCTTCGCTAAATGAAAAAAAATACATATATACCTTCAAAATCTCATATATAGGATAATCATGAGTTTGCGACTGTAAAAATGTGTATTTTAATCTTTATAAATTATGAAATGTAAGGAAAACTACTAGAAAATCTCTCCTGCCGAGTCAGTTTGAATTTATGTGGAACTATTAGGGATAGCCTACGAACCGAGGGGACTCCTTACAGCGGTGCACCGCAACCGGAAGATGTTGGTATATTTGTGTCCTAGCTAAACGGAATGAATGGACGCTGTGATGCACTGAGGTGCTTCTGCTTCCATCTGTCCAACATGACATGAACTCCTCAGCTCATGATTCAAGCCGCTCGTTCTCGTCTTCCACGAATTCCCGCCGCTGGTGAGCTCATGAAAACAACCGCCGAGTTATTTCCTGTGAAAACTTGTTTGTTAGGCTAACATAGCTTAGCTTGCACTGGTGTATCCTCATGTTCGAGGGGTTATCACGTCTTCTCGGTAACAGCGCACGGAAACCTTTACATTTTGAGATTGAACGTTTTGCACTCGTCGTGACAGGAAACGTAATGTTGTTGAGCAGGGACATTAGCCGTCTTAGCGCGTTAGCAAAGTGCTGAGTGCTGGACGAGAATCAGACTGTTCCCATCATTGCAATCTCCAAATGCTAAAAACAGAGAGCCGATAATTAAATAGAAATATAATCCAATAATCCTTTGAGAGTAACACAATTTGATTCACGATGTTTTAACACGTCCATTACTGTCCTCCTTTCAGCTGATCACCATGGCAACAAGGATGAAGCTGAAGCTGAAGACGGTGTTCGTGCTCTACTTCATGGTCTCCCTCCTGGGCCTCGTCTATGCACTGATGCAGCTGGGTGAGTGGTCGGCTCACAGACCGCGTTCAGGCCTGGTAGTCTATTACTCTAAGTGCTCAGCGTTAAGTAAACGTCCAGACCCAATGAGAGCCCATCACGCCTCCTCAGCTGAGGTCCTGTGACCTGCTACAGTGTCGCAATGAATCACTCATATTTTTACACTTCTCAGTTCTATACGTTGATTCATTCATCACCATGATTGATCCTATTTTAAAATGTCGTCATTTTACATCCGTGGATTCTTCCCTTCCATCAGCCCCTCCCAACTCAGCTTCTCATCCCTTTTGCTGAGGCCGACACGCACGAACACACAAACGCATGCACGCACATACACATCAACAGACACATCTGTTAATTAAAACTGGTTAAAAACTCGTCACTTGTGATCAGATCACTCAGTAAACAGACACCGTTACCTTTTGGTAAAACACTCACGATGCACGGCTGATCCTCCCCCAGGCTACAAGTAAAAGTCTAGAATATTGAAAATGCCCTCTGCCTTCATCCGTTTTCACCCCCCCGATGCTGTGCAGGTCAACGCTGCGACTGCACGGAGCATGACCTGCCCAAAGACCGTACCATATCTCGGCTGCGGGGGGAGCTGCACCGTCTTCAGGAGCAGATGAGGAAGTCGGAGGCGACCAAACAGCCCCAGAAACAGGCAGTCAAGCCCTCTCTGCCCACCATCTTTGTAATCACCCCAACATACGCAAGGTAGCCCTCTTTTCCCCAATCTCCCCCTCCTCTTGCTACTATACATCCCCCTTCACGCACAAACACACCCTCCTTTTAATGTTCTGTCTTTCCAGGCTGGTACAGAAAGCTGAGCTTACTCGTTTGTCCCAGACGTTCCTCCACGTTCCTCAGCTCCACTGGATTGTGGTGGAAGACTCGCCTCATAAGACGCCGCTGGTGACAGACCTCCTGGTGAAGAGCGGCCTGACCTTCACACACTTACACATGCCCACTGCCAAGGACCGCAAACTCCAGGAGGTGGGCAGAGTCAGGTGAATTGTAGAGTCAAAAATCAATCTGTCACATAACATTATTGTCTTTTTTGTTTTTGAATCTGCTCCTCAGGGCGACCCCAGCTGGCTGAAGCCCCGTGGAGTCGAGCAGAGGAATGAGGGTCTACGGTGGCTCAGAGAGGACAGAAGGGCTCAGCCAGGCGGAGATAACCAGCAGGGAGTGGTTTACTTCGCTGATGACGATAACACGTACAGCCTACCGATATTTGAAGAGGTGGATGTTGCAATTGTGTTCGTGATGTCTACAAAGTTTAATGCTGTGACGCTATGCGTGTGCGTTTAAAATGTCCCGTTAGTAAATGAGAAAAATATCTTGTTGTCTCGTCTCAGATGAGGAGTACCCAGCGAGTGTCTGTGTGGCCTGTGGGGCTGGTCGGAGGGATGAAATATGAGAGGCCAGTGGTTGAAGGAGGAAAAGTGAGTGCTTTCCTATCTCTAGTTTGTCAATGGTGGAAGAGAAGGATCCCTTTCTAATTTGTGTTTTGTGTTAATTCTGCTCAGGTGGTTCGCTTCCACACCGGCTGGCGTCCCAGTCGCCCCTTCCCCATGGACATGGCTGGATTTGCTGTGTCCCTCAAACTGGTCCTGGCCAATCCAGAGGCTTGTTTCGATGGAGAGGCACCAATGGGTTTCCTCGAAAGCAGCTTTCTTCAGGGATTGGTTACCATGGATGAGCTGGAGCCCAAAGCGGACAACTGCTCGAAGGTATGAGGAACCAAATTCAGATATTTCGGCTACACCCACACTATTACGTTCGAAAACGCCTCACCTCTTGTTGGCGCTCACAGCTTCTTGCTGATTGGGTCTTTTCGGTCACAACATAACCTTCGCTGATTCGTCAGGTTCCAATCACATGTGACAACCAGCATTAGCCTTGGTTATGAGTGTAGAGCGCATCATGAATAATCAGCTACAAGCATTTCTGACCCTGTTGTCTTTGCTAACAGCTCTTGTGCAGTTAAATTCTGCATTTTCTATTGATGCGACTGCTTTCATGGATATTATTCGAGCAATTACTGTTCACACCAGCACGTGCACTCCCAGTTTACACGAGTGGGCACGTGATATGTTTTTCAGGTGTGTTTAACATGTTAGTTTTCAAACACTTTGTAGGTGCTGGTGTGGCACACGCGGACGGAGAAACCGAAGATGAAGAGAGAGGAGGCTCTGCAGGCTCAGGGATTGGGTTCAGACCCTGCTGTGGAGGTCTGAGGAACACACACACACACACACACACACAGACGCACACACACATTGTTAATTCCTTCTGCTGTTCAATGCTGAATATGCAAACTTGCCTTGTAAATACTGTAAAAATTTAAAAATATCTGTTAGAGGCGATATTTAAATGAAGCTGGTTATAACTGCTTGTGTGTTTGTTTGTTCTGTCGGGTAGTCAATGTGCGTGTGTGTGTATATATTGAATGATTGTGTGTGTGTTGTTGTAACTGTATGTTAGTGTACATATCAGGGTTTTCGTTTGTTTTAGTTAGTTAGACATCTTTCTTCAGCAGTACAGAGAACGAGTTCAGACATTTGCCTGATTGGGGGCGCCAGTTTTCCAATTTTGCTCCACTGGTACATTTCGAGGAATCTTATTAAAGATTTGTAAGATTTGTCGGTTTAACTAATTTCTGGCAGCAGTTAGATATTTTTCCAGCTGAGTCACATCATGTCTTGTTCCACCTCGTGTCTTTGTTCCCTCTGTTGATTGTATCTGTACTCAACTTTTATCAGTTCTAACATCTTGACTGATTCTCTGACGGAGACGCAGTTGACATGGAGCATTTCTTCATGCATGGCCTCTATTGTTGTGTAATAAGTATCCGTAAGTATGCACTCAGCCATTATAGGTGCGTTTTTAGTCACAAGACAAAAAAAAATCACATCACCATCAGAGGCATGAGCATATTCTTTCTACATATTACTGTGGGGCAAAGCTTGTTTTTCAGCGTAAACAAGATTCCTGACAAACAGTCACACAAAAACAAAACAGTGAACAAATGCTAGTGACTAGTTGCTGCCTTGTTTTTATTATGTGCTCATACATCTGTGTCACAAACACAACTTTGCGACACTATACCACAACACAAACAAAACAAATACAGAGATGCAAAGGCTCCACACCCACAATCATAACACAACAGCTTCTTCTCACAAGTATTTATATGTGAATGCTTCTCGTGATGCTTTTTTGGAAACATAGTTGGTGGAATCCATCCAGAAATCACCACTGACACACATTTAAGTCATTATGCAGTAACACTAAACAAAACATGGCGTCCATATTACACTTTCTCAAATAGGAAGAAAAAATCCCTGTTCGATTTCACTTGCAGTGTTTTGAAAAAAAGCTTTTATGTATAAATCAAACTACTCTGTGCACTTTATTATCTTTTCTTCAGAAATCAAACAGTGAAGTAACAAAACGTTTCTCCTCACCTACTGTTGTATTATACTGTAAAAACAGCTAGTGTCTGCTTCTGTATAATTAGTGCCTGTAAGTCAGTTCTCTACTGGTGTATGATGTATTTATTACTGTAATATTCTCTACTTCGTATAACGTGATCATGTCTGTCCCTGCTCTGCAAAATAAACCGAGTTAATGGAAAACGTATTTTTGTCTTTGCCTCTTTTCAAACGTTAGTGGTTCTGGCCTTTTTCTCTCTTAACAGAGGAAAACACAGCAATGCAGCAACTACACAGACTCTGGTTTATTGTTTTTATTAATTTTTCAGAGAATAATTTATGAATCTTCATGGAAGAAATTCAGGAAGCTTGATTGAATTACAGGGGACTGTTGGGTTCATGTGTTAAAATGTTGTACATCCTCAGTTTTTGTCTGTTAGCTCAGGGACTATCTGTATCCTGTTTACTCAGTGGTTTTTTACACAGAATCTCATGAACAGAGCCACACGGCCAAAATAGAAGTTGTTTTTAAAAGTCACAGCCTAGCTTTAAGTGTCTTGAATGAGCTTGAATTAGAAACCCGTGTATCTTCCCTTGCCTAAGCCAATATTTTCTCCCCTGTCCATCAGCAATATTACACAACAACCAGATGGATTAACTTGAAAATCAGTGGTAGGATGTGGTATGAGTCAGGGAAGAACCCATAAAAGTTTGGTGTGGCTCCAGGATTCTTTTCACTTTCTTTGTCATTGCAATATATCCTAGATCTTGATGAAAAAAACATCAGGTGTGTTTAGGGAACTGATATCTATGAGTGTGTGAAATTTGATGAAACGATTTCTCTTCCAGACAAATAAAAACAGATCTAGTCTTTCTGTGCTGCTGCAGATGAAATGAATTTCTGTATTCATTAACTTTTTTCTATCATCACATTTTGGATTCTGAGGCCGTCTTGTTTAGTAAATGCTGAATTGACTTAGAAGTCCATCGTCTGTCTCGACTGGCTCCTCAATTTCCCTGATTTGAAGCCCAGCCAGCAGCACACCTGTTCCCTGTCTGAGTGTGTCAGCTCACACACTCCAGCAGCCTGAGGCACAGATGGGACGTGTCACGCTCGACTTGTCTGACTTAGTTCTGTCTGTCTCATCCTCTGCAGTTTCACCACATCGAAACAAACAACCAAGAGAGCATGACATGTCCCTGCTCGACAGTGTCCATGGCAACCTGCTCCCAGCATCCACCGCTGTCAGCAGTGATTTCCCACACAGGTGGGGGATTGTCCGACCTCAACACAGCTGAGGTTTTTTACAGGCCTGTGTGATTGGCAGCTGATCCGCCCTCTCTGCAGGGAAGTGGCCCGCTCGTTGACCATATATGGAGTGTTAGGGACGCAAGAGTCTGCCTCCTCACAAAACACACACTCACACAGGCCTCGTAAGATGAATGTACACCGGGGGGGTGACTAAGAGCTGAAGTCAGAGAGCCAGATGCCAGAGTTTCATCCGCGATGATTCAAGTGCATTTAAACATACACACCTGCAGACTAGACTTAAATAGTTACTGGTTCAGTTCCCGTCTGCAACTTTTACATTTTATCATCACCTACACTGTCATAGTTTAATTCATAGAAAACAAATATCACACTCCATTCATGTGTCCAAATGTTGCTGTGTCTTCACATTTGCAAAGTATGCATGTGGGTGCATGTACAAGAAGGTGTGTGTGCACAAGCTGACTTCAGTATGCTGTCATGGAGATGATTACACAAACACACACGCACATGCTGATTAGTGTGACTATCCCTATCAGGACTTTTCATTAACTTCCATTCATTGTGGACAGCCTAACCAGAACCTTATCCCGAACCTGTGCCATGACTCTAAATCATACCTTACCCTAACCTTAACCAGGAGCTAAGGAATGACATCATCCCTCATTAGAACCAGGCTTTGGTCCCAGTTGAGTCTACTGGTCCTGACAAGGTCAGTGTTTATGCTGGATAAGCACCTGAAGAGGTTACAAAAATGATTATACACACAGACAAACGCTCTGCACCCCCCAAACACAGTGTTTAACATCCAAACACATGGGGGGTTGGGGCTGAGGAGGCCTATTGGATGAGAGGTGGGGCATCTATTTGGGTCCAGTTGCCTATGGGCACTTAAACAAGTCCTGACTATTAGTGAGACACTGTTTCCTCAGTTCCTGTTTTTCTTATTTAGTGCTATACTTAGCCCTTACCTTGTATGCGTGCTTGTATTGATGTGTGTATATGTGTGTTTTACTTTGATTGTATGAAATGTGCTATTTTTAATGAGGGGGATAAAAACACCTTCTAAGTTACACTGAATGTAAAATATCTGTGTGTGTGTGTGTGTGTGTGGTGTTTGCAGCCTCTGAGGTTACAGCTGGGTTGGAGTCACGTCTGTTTGCCGCAGGTTGAGGACGTTCATGGTTAATGACTGATGGCTGCTGATATCAGAGTAGGAAGTTTGTTCAGTGGTATGAAGTTAAACCTTTTGAGAACCCCTGTGTGTGTTTGTGTGTGTACAAGGGTGTGTAGGCCGCAGTACATTTGTCCCTTCAGCTCTTATTAGTGTTATAGATTTCTTAACTTTAAGTCGTTGTGTGCTTAAGGATGCAGAGAGGTCGTGTGTGTGTGTGTGTGTGTGTGGTTAAACAAAAAGGAGCAGAAGGCATAAAAGAAAGAGAAAGACAAAAGGTCCTTGTTAGTGAGAGTTTTCACTGTGTGTGTGTGTGTGTGTGTGTGTGTGTGTGTGTGTCCCTTTGGCATGTCTGTTCATTCGCTCTGGTGATGACAGGAGTGCAGGTTCGGGCAGGGTCGACCCGTGACGTTGTGTGTTAGGGGAGTATCCTGAGCTCCCAGCTCTCAGTCACCCACACAGGAGCCACTGCTCACCAGTGCTGACACACACTCTCTCTCACACACACACTTACAAGAGGAAGACAACAGCAAGATATCAGGTAAGACGTGTTTCTCTTTATCTGAAAAATCTCCATTTTGCTCACCGCTAGTGTCGATGACATGTGTCATGACAAGTAATTTTATGAAAGAAAAGAAAGTAGTATTCTCTTTACAGCTCCCTTGATTATTCTTACAATAAGCAGCAGGTTGTTCGATTGATTTTTTCTCCTCCTCTCAGTCTTCTTGTGCTTGTTTTCTCGATAGATCATCTGGTTTCATTCTGCTCTCTCCTTCTTTATTCCTTCTTTCTTTTTTTATTTTGCTGATGTTTATTTCTATCAATCCTCATCCTTACTTTAATAATCTCAGCCCCTGGCAGACTGGGTGAGGTTAGACAGGTTATGTGAGATGTAGCCCACACCTGGGGGCATCTGTACTCCTTTTTTTATTTGTCCCTTTTTTTTTTTTACCTTTGCACAGAGTCAGGCTAACTGCCCCTGTTTCCAGTCTTTGTGCTAAGCTAAGCTAACCAGCTGTTGACTATAGCTTTAAATCTCTACGTGAAAGTGACATTCATCCTCTCATCTTGCTCTGGATAAGAAAGTCATCAATTATTTCTGAAAGTTATTTCAATAAATTGCAGTTTTACATTGGTTGCTGTATAGTTAATTATAATAACCCGGATTTCTATAGCACCTTTCACCAGAGGTGCTTCACAAAATGTAATAGTGCAAAAGACAGCATATTATAAATAATAACAAACTCGATCTTGGTGGATTGTAGTGAAATATGTCATCAGGTATGAATTTGTGCATGACTAAAATGTAAGATCACAAGGGCAGAAACTGAAAAGAATGTTTCACTTTTGGTAACAACCAAATTGCTGATGTCACAGCAGGGGTTTGTCCGTGACAGGTGATAGAAGACAGCAATATTTATTTTCCTCAGTACATAGCTTTATTCATGTTTTATGCATTCTTTCCGTGTTCTTGTCACCTGCCTTGAATTTGGACGTAATGTCGATAATTTGTTGGTTTATAAAGTTTTTTTAAAAATGTGATAGAAGATGCCTGTTTCAGGTCCGACTGGTTAAATCAGTGTCAAAGTCTGAGTCTGTGTTTGTGCACTTGTGTGTTTATCTTCACTGCGTTCTCATCTTTGACATCTAGTTATCATCACAACCCCGGCAACATTGACCCTGATCTCTTGGCTAACACACACACACACACTCGCATACACACGCATATCAAGAGTAGAACTACAGGTGCAAATCTGCAATGGTCTATAGCAGATCATCCACACGATCATATCCACATAAAACATGCAGACGCTTGCACATATACTCGCAACATTTCTCATTTCATGCATCTATCACCTTCCCTGTACTTTGTTTCACATGAAATTCTCTCGTAGCTGTTATTAAGTGATTGAGATTACGAGTGTGAAAGAAGGAGACCCAAAGAGCGAGGTTAAAAGCCAGATTATGTAATGGTATTAAACTAATCTCTGTTCTTTTTCAGTGGTAACCCAAAAACAAAAGGGGAAAAGAAGTGTGTGAGAGGTAAGAGTGCAACAAGAGGTGAAAGAGAAACAAGACAGAAAGAGAAAGGATGACAATTGGAAAGAACTCCAGAAAAAGCTCAACCAGGGGCTCCATCCGTGCCCCGAAGTTTCTGGACAAATCCGGTGGCTTCTACGGTCGCCTTGATGAGCCTGAGACCACTGTAGAGGGGGAGGAGGTGAGGGGCAGTGAAGCAGAGGAGAGAGGGAATGGGATGGAAGACAGCAGCAGAGAAGGGAAATCCATGAGTACCCCGGTTTCAAGTGTGGTGCCCAGCTCTGGGGCAGATGAGAGGGAAGAGGCTGAAGCATTTGACTTCAATGAAGGCATGATGGAGGACGATGGGGAGACTCTCCTGTGCAGGAAACCCAGCCGCAGCAGCAGCAGATGGAGGAGAAGCTCCAGGAGGAAGCAGAAGGAAGGAAGAACCGAGGAGGATGCAGCCCGAGCCGAGAGGCCCGGCCTGGACACAGAGAGCCAGGCTGACCCCAACGTCCCAGAGGGAACCAGGGTGATGATCGAGATCGAGATGGAAAAGCTGAAGAAGACGGAGGAAGAAAATGAGAAGGCGGGAAGAGAGAAGGAGCCCACAATCGTCCACTTCCCGGCTCGGGATGACGAGGACGACCAGGTCCTCATCAGAGACAAGAAGAGGGGGAGAGAGGAAGAGGGAGAAGAAGAGGGGAGGATGAAGAGAGAGCAAGAGGAGGGGATGAAGGTGGTGAAGAGGATCACGATGAAGAATTATCGCAAGGTGAGAGAGAACAGACAAAAAGCGACTCTTGTATTGCTTCTTATTTTTTTCTCCCATTAACTTCTGCCTTCTCTACATTAACATAAATTCCATGTGAAGCCTCCCCCGTCTGGTTAAACTTTAATCCCCTGAACGTTACATAACTCCTCAAAGGTTGTTGAACAGAGGGTAAAGTTCTCCCTCTACACTCTGCATACTGGGCTATTAATCACCATGGAAACCGTCATATCACCTTAATAACAGACTGCCACTGGGGTCAAAGTACAGCAGCCACTAGTGCATGTCACCAACATATTAAGTAACCTCCCCCAGCAGGAGTTTTCCTTTACGTCATGTTTTACGACATGAAAAACCAATAAAGGTTTAATTAATTTATACGTGTAAAGCAGTATAAAGAGGTGGACGGGTGATTAGTGTACCTTCACCTGATTCATGCTCCTAAAGATTTTCCGCTCCCGTGGAAGCACAAGCACAGAGGTGACATTCCTGTCCCGTGTCACGTCTTTTGATCCGTGGAACAAATTACGGTGGCCGCGGCCCGCCTACTAAACCCACACCACCAAAACATTCCACTGTCACAACCAATCAGCTCCACCCTCGGGCCTCCCAGCCTGACCTCCAGCGAGTTTCTCCTCGGAACAGAAGTTTCTGTGTGTGAGGGTGAGGGTGATAAGGATATAATGAAAATCAAGCTTCCATTTTTTAAGTGTTGGTATCATTGAGGGGAACAGAAGTCAGATTATCTGGTTTACAGCAGTGAATCCCAAGATGTCGACACAAGAGGATAAACAGGCACGAAAACCAATAAACAAAATGAATTGCTTTTTTTAAACAAAGCTGTGCTTTCAAGGAAATTCCTCCTTCCGCCTTTTCATTCTCACACAGTGATCATTTCAAGGTCAACCTTATCTCTGTATTTGTGACCTTGTTAACCTTTACCCTCCTCTTCCCATCAGGCCTTGGACCGGGCGTTTCGCCGTGGCTGGGAGGCTTTCATCACCAACCTGTACAGCGTCACGCTCACACCTGTGACATCATCCTCGTCGCCTTCGCCTTCATTAAAGAAGAAACAGCAGCACAGCACCGTGTTAGCTGAATTCCAGTAGTTCTGGGGCCTGACATGACGATAAACAATTTCTAATATCAAATCATGATTACGCTGAATGTGTGATGGACAACCCTGGTTTTTATGACTGTGCCATCAGCCACATGATGTGTTTGAGTCCTGCATTAGGCCTCAGAAATATGAATTATTTATGGTAGTTACTGAGTCTTAATTACTCAACATTACATTTACTGCCTTCTCATAGAATGGGGGTTACTACTTTGCACACAAACTGCTTTTTACGGTTTCACTGTAGGAGCTGAAGGAGCCAGATGGTTGATTTTACCTTGAAGTCTATGAGACTGGCTGGAATTTTAAAGTCCGGTCTTAATATGACTGAGTTCAGCTGTCTCTAGTTCCCTTCTTCTACGTTGCTGATTCCTGATTTTACTCTGACTGTCTTAATGTCTTTGATCCAGTCCACGATTAAGAGCTTGTATTACAAATAATCTCTGCTTCCTTTGTTTTAACACAATGAAACTAACATGTTGATGTGTAAGCAAAAGGAATGGAAAACTTCTAGAGTAGCGATGACTGATCAGTGGACTTTAGTTTTGATGATGTTCACGTTTCTGTTTTGTAATCAGCACCATTTAATGCTGTCAGGCAGCTTATCAGTCATCAAAGAGGAGGACAAACATACAAATGCAGCCAGCAAGCATTTAAACACTAATTTGTGCGTTAATATTTGTGTGGAAATTGAAGCTTTTCATCAACTTTAACCGATTTTAACACAAGTTTTCCTCCATTTATATATGTATGTGTGTTAACAGTAATACACAAGCAATATCAGGTTGACAGTGTTTGATTTACTTGTGAGATAAAGTTTATCCTAGTGTGAGTTCTGGTGAGGGTTATTTAACCTGATGGAACAAGACAGGAGAGTGTTTGCATGAGTGTGTTTGAGAAAGTAAGAGAGAGATAGCTTTTATAGCCGGGGTATGAGCCTGTACTGAACACAGCAACAGCATCCACTGCCTTTTCATTGTTTGTTTCATGTTTTTCTCTTTAAAAAAGTGCTCTGATCTGAAAATCACCCCAACCTACATGTCAAACAGTATTTAAGAAGAGTTAATGACTGACCCTTAATGTAAAAACAACCATGTTTACAATAGACCTTCTTTAATTTCCTGCTATCCACTATGTATTTGTTTTTTTTAATATTGCCTCAAGTGTACTTAGTCATCCCCGATGACTGAAAAGGTCACAGGAGATAATTTATCATATTTTAATGACTGTTCTTAAATAATGCATTAATTTTTATATAATATATTTTATTTTATATCCTAATCAAATAAAGACTGAATTTATTCTAGTGGTTGTATTTTCATTTTAATAGTAAATCATACACGATAAACTGAGAAGCTTGTGTTTATTGTCACAGCTATTATTTTATGAATGAATTATAATAAATGACAGCTTCATGCCATCATAAGGCAACCATGGCAACAGTTGCCATGAAACTATGAACAATCACAAGTCACAAGAAGATGTGACTCCACTGAACTCATAGTGGGCACTCAGAAAGTGGATGCCTAGAAATCCACTGTCAAAATTCATGTGTTTGTACAATAAATAAATAAATATGGGTTGTTGAATAAGTGATAAAGAAGAAGCAATAAAGACAAAGAAATAAATGAATACACTAAGAATAATAATATACAAAAATAGAATATGTGTGGATGTATATTTGTGCTGACTGACAATGTTTGGCTCTTTTATTTCGAAAATATTCGAAAGTATTCACTTGTGTAGCAGTAAAATAAAGTAAAAGTGTTTTAAGTTCTCATCATCCAAGATATTGTTTTCTACAAAATGAGCAGTTGTTTAACTTTAGATTATTTTATGGTGTATTCATTATAGGATATAAAACCACGAATGCTGCCATCTAGTGGATGGGAATAATACTACTTTTTCTAAACGGAAATGACGCACCACATGAACTTTTTACGCTTTCCTGAAATTGTATTTTTACTTCGATTTTTTTTTAAACAGTGATTTTAATTCACATTAAAAAGTTTTCTTGTTGTTTTCTTGAATTTATTCTCAGCCTCATGAAGCCGCGGGAAATATCCGCGGGAAATATCCGCGTTTCTATCCGGTTAACCGGATGGGAGGAGTCCGCCAGGCCGGAGATAAAAGGCAGACGGACCCATTTCTTCTTCCACTTCCTTCTCTGCTCTGGTCGAGGTAAGACTCTTCACGTTCTCCTCTCTCCTCTCATTAGATTATGACTTTTCTTTAGTTGTCGGAACTTACTTGCACTTTTGATAATAGCTTCTATAATTAGCACGTAACTTGTAGCTAGTGTTTATGACATTAAACGCTGTTTCATTGGTGCTAGCTAGCAACTTAGCGTGCTAGCTAGAATTTAGCTCTAGCCTCTCAATCCTTTACCATCCGTCGGTTTAACATGTTACTGTCGTGTGATAAACTGTATTTACACAAACTGCAACATGTTTCCTACATGCATTATATGATATTTGTTGGAGAAGACTCCAGCGATTATTGTGTAATGGCCGCTGCACGTTCGGCCCACGTTCTGTCTCTCAATGATGATACTTTCACAGACCTGTACTGAATGACTGTGACTGCACTTTTATATTTCTGATGTGAGACGCCTCTTATATAAAACATGTCGCCAACTCATGTGGGCCTGAACACGTTGCACGCAGCGGTCACGTGCTTGCCGCCCACAGCTCTCCCTGCACCCTCGTTAACTTCTTCTTCACTTTGTCTCTTTCAGATGGAGAACGATCCAGGAAGTGTTCGCTGCACAGGTGATTACTACCTTTTAGTGGAAACTTGTAATGTTCATGTCTTGGTGTTTGGATGCTAATAAAGTGAACGTGGTTTGAATGTCATGGCGCATCATTGGAGCCTCATGCTACAGTGATGACTTATTTGAACTCTCTCACTGAATCTGTTTGAGGAAACCTGATCTAAAGATACTGAGAAGCATGACGCTGCTGTGTTGAACTGTGCACATGTGAAGCTATCATCCCATGAAATGCTCATTATTTTCTCCATCTTAAAGGGGGAGGAGACTGTGGCAGGACTCCATGCTGGACCCATCCAGGGTAAATTGGTTGCTTTGATTTGAGCCTTTTCTATAATGTTTGTTCTGGAGCTCTGTGTGCTGCTGTGATGATCCCAGAACTCTCTCTTACCGAATCAGCCTTGAAGAAACTCCTTTACCAGATTCTGAGCAGCACATGGGCTCCACCATGCAGCTGTGGCTTTATTGTTTTATTCAAAATGCATCTCGATGAGAGCTGTGGAGTACTTTGTTAAACCCCCACATGCTCAAAGAGACCACAAGTCCCCTTCAGGAGTCAAAAGATTAAATCTAAAGGATTTAAGCACCCACATTGTTGTGACATGAGAGTGCTATATTATCATGAGAGTTAAATATTAAACTCCAGCTATACTTCCATTTATGTCTAACCCTGATTTTTCTTTGCAGGTTTGGTCAGCTTTGTCTTAGAAGCAGCTAGAGAGCCCACTGGGGTGAGTGTTCTACTGTTAAATTCCAAGTGATTCAAGACTAGTTTAACATGATGATTATAAATAGACAAGCATATGCCTGATTCCAGTGATGCCATCTTATAATCTGATTACCCTGAGTTGATATAAAACTGTTTAATTTCTCAGCATGCAGTGCACTGACTGTTTTTCTGGTCATAGGTGTTTGATCTCACTGTGGAAGGATGCTCCTTCAGCGCCTCAACATGTAAGTCTTTATCTACGCTTTAGTGATTGTTGAAAGGACCAGAAATGCTTTTCCTGCAATTTAAGATTGAGAACACAAACCACTTCTGCTCCCAAGTCTGCCAGTAATGAAATGAATCCTTATTTTAACTCAAATTCCCTTCAATGTTTGAGAAGGATGGCGCAAATCAATACACTGTAAATGTAGAAGTTTGTCAGCTGAAATTAGGACTACTTGTTTCCTTGATGTGTTCAATGACTGGTGGTTTTGTTCGTAATCTTACACAAATTCTATATATGGCAACGCATCTCTGGATGTTTGAGAGGATGAAAACATTAAATCAAACATTGGACGACTAATGTCTCATGGCAGTGTTATCACCAAAGCCCTGATCAAACATTTGAATGTAATGTCCAACATGTTGACAATTGAACTCTACTCAAGAGCCACTTTCTCTTACAGGGCCACTCTGGACTGGAAACCTGGAGAGGAGTCACAATGAAGTCTTCGGAGTCTTTGGTGTGTATTTTTTTTTCTGCCCCTGTCTTATAGTGATGCAGTTCCAGTGATGATGAACTTAGCTCACTTTGAACCAATGTGAAACGACACGAACATCTGAGCAACTGCATCTTTTTAAAACTACTGCTAGTGAGATTTCATAACTTTGTTGCCTTGAATTTTGTAACATGTTTTGAGTAATGAATATAAACCAAAAGTCTACACAACACTATTTTTAAATCAAAGCAGGAATGCATGTGATTTCCTTGTACTCCTTATTGACCGTTGTCTCCCATCAACAGATAATCCGATGCCACTTCAGCAGCAAGACTGGCGTGTTCTCATTGAAGGTAAGATGTTTGCTCATCACTTCAGAATCTAGACATGGTGGACTTGGTCCCAGACCGACTGAAAATGATGAGATACATTTGGAATCTCGTTCGTCTGAACTGCTGTTGAGAAATGGAATATCTGACACATAACATGAAGGTCTATGTTTAGTAGCATAAGCATCAGAATTTTGTGCCTGGACCTTAGATGTGTTCTGTCTGTTACAGGTTCTGATGGAGAAATTGCCTTCATCAAGCCAGGTGAGTCTGTTCTCTGGGAAGTGTGAAAAGGCAGGTTTACTTTTTGTGTTGGCCAACTAGATGACCATTAAATATCAAACACTCACATTATCATGAAGGAATGACAAGATTTGAATCACAATCACATTTAAGTTGGAATATAAATCAATGCGTATAAGGAAGTACAGGTGTGGTCTCTAATGACTATGATGGTAAACTAAATTAGACTTTTTTTTTAATGCTGTATAACACCTAAATCTCATAAGCAAGATGGACACAGTCAAGTGTAGCGCCCAGTTTCCTACGTGATGACACCCGCACATGTCTTACGCCTTTTCAACGCCAGAACCTGAAAAGGTGGACCCACTGGTGTTGCCTTGGCAATAAGGGGAAGATCTGTTGGGGTTCCAACAGTCTGACTGGAAACTGCCTTAATCTCATGACTCTTGTGTGAAGTTATGATGTAAGTAGATAATGTGAATCTTAATATTTTCTTCATATTTTAGGATGAAGCCAACACTGACCTGAGTGATGACTGAGCCTGTACCAGAGGTAAGTGTCTCATCTGTGCCATCACTGATACGTGGAGATGATGAGCTTTTGTTACCGCCCCAGTCTGACAATTCATGACTGATTGGTTTTCTCTGATCACAAGTTAAGAAATAAAATCATGGTCATTTAAACAAATGAAACTGGATTGTTAAACCCCTGTCTCCTGTTGCAGGTTTGGAGATGGTGTCTCACTCCTCAGTGTTGGACACAGATGTCTGACTGTGCTGCAGGTAAATGAACAGTGCGTCTCCAGGGTTGGGTTGTGTTCATGTGTCTTTTAGCATGATCTGGAAATGATGAGCTTTTGTTACCGCCCCAGTCTGAGAATTCATGACTGATTGGTTTTCTCTGATTAAAACTTTTAACAGTATTAAACATGACGAGGCTTTTATCTTTTTCTAAGTTGTTGCTTATTTTGCAGAGTCAGGACTCAACCTGGTCATCCACAAGGAGAAGGATCAGCCATGTGTTCTGCCTTCAAGATTCATGCAGTTATTGTGCATAGTTTTTTCATTCATGTAAATCATGTATCTAAACCAGCACATTAAAATTCATCCAACGAACTCTTGCTTTTGGTTTAATTTGGGAGAACATAAATGGTTTTCTTATTTGAGAGCTGTGGAAATAATAAAGCGTGTATTGTCTGTCAGAGAAGGTAAAGCTTTACTTTGCACCTCCATCAGCCTGACTTAAGATGAGGGAACTAACATTTAAAATTCAAGTTGTGAGCTCAGGTTGTCTGTTTAAATTTAACATTGATCAATTTAAATTGTATGTGTTATGCTGTATTAAGTGTCAGGATTTCATTTTAATAGGTTTTCTATACTTAGACGTGTGTTGTAGTTCTCTAAAGATTCAAGGATCGGCTCACTTATTACACAAAGACCTGACTCAATTGCTGAATACGTGTTGTCACTACCTAGTTTGAAATTTAGTGAGGTTTGGCAACTTTCACTTTAATGAAGTGCAAATATTTCTGGGTCTCTAATCTGTTAAACTTGACAGCTTAAACTTTAACTGTAATCCATCTAAAACCCAGTAATGAACATGCATTCAGGAAGAGGTCCCATGTCAAATATGTTGTAGTGAAGCATCTCATTGGAGAACCCAGTGTTACATTTTGAGCATATTTGGACAGAATGTGTCCAAATGTATTTTTACTTACTCTTATCTTTTATTTTATGACACTTGCATGTCGAGGTGCTTGAGGTACACGGGATTTAAGACTTTCATTGCCAACGTGTACGCTGTATCTGTTGTGCAGATGACAATAAACCTTTGAACCTTGTGACTGTCAGAAGATGATGGTGCTAATAAATGGTCAGCCATAAAATCAACGTCCTCGCCGTTAAACTTCTTCAGGATGGTTGTGTTCCCCGCATTGTCCAGACCTCTGCACGGGCCATGTTAAAGACAATAACAATACACACGTGACAGCTAGCATGAAACAGCACAAAACGCACGCAACAAGCTCCGCACAGCACAGAACCATTTACTATGGCACTGAACAACAGGCAGGTGTAAACTACGGCCCGCAATTCTTGCATTTTTGACGCAAATGAAGCGGTAATAACGTTGTCGTATGGATCGTCCAAATGTATTTTTAGTTACTCTTATCTTTTATTTTATGACACTTGCATGTCGAGTTGCTTGAGGTGCCTGGGATTTAAGACTTTCATTGCCAACGTGTACGCTGTATCTGTTGTGCAGATGACAATAAACCTTTGAACCTTTGAACCTTGTGACTGTCAGAAGATGATGGTGCTAATAAATGGTCAGCCATAAAATCAAACTGAGTGAATGTAGAGCATGTAGTCCTGTTGTCACTTGTGGGATGTTGGCTTTAAACAGCATGAGAGTAAAACAGGGAACACAACACTGAAGTTCTATCAGTGAAGTGCATCACTAATGTGGACGCTCCTTGAAACAGACACTGCCAGAAACAAACAAGCTCTTCTGTGCATTAGTGATCTTTTATTGTGTCGATAACATTCGAGTCAGGCACCAACAAAGTATAAAACTCATTACATTGCTTAAATTATATAATACATTAGTTTCAAATGTCTGTCTATCTGAATCATTTTTTTTTTAACTTCTGCTTTTCTAAATTATTCTGGAGTCATGTCACATGTCACCAAACGCAGGAGGCCGCTGTGTTTTAATGTCTGATTTATAAACACACACTTAGTCCGCATTGAAGATCCTTGCAGAGATATCGTCTAACATCCAGTCCATTCCAGTTAACAGGTTCTCTCCCGTCACAGCACTGCAACTGATGATGCACCAGTGATGGCTTTTAATCTCGTCCAGAGCCAGAGCCTGCAGCAACAAAGTGACAATATAGATTGTGATGTGCTGCTTCTAGACAATTCAAGTGTAATATGACAAAGAAGTGTTACACAAGTGAAACACAGTGAGGAATCATTGCAACGCTAGTGTTAATTTCACCTCTCGAATCGCCTCCTTAGACAGAGCTCCAGGTAAATCCTGTTTGTTTGCAAATACCAGCAGTGTTGCACCAGCTAACCTCTGCAGGGGAGGAAAAGGACGAGAACCATATCAGACGTGTTAAATGCAAAGAAGAAGCTCCTTAACGTGACAGAACAAGACTGGGATTTCACACTGGTGTCTGAGTGTGTACTGCTTCAGGAACAGTTTTTGGAAAAAGGGACATTTGGTCAAATTAAACTGATGAGTAATGGTAATCTGCTAATACAGCGAAGATGTCAGAGCATTCAGTGTCATATTGATGGAGACGTTTCACCTTGTTGGTACGCACACAGCAAACCAGCTAACAGACCTGTCGACAGTTACGTCATGTTTTCACAAACCCACTACTCTGATTTCAATGATTCTGCGAGCTTGACAAATATTACACTGATACTTCTGTGTAGATGATTTTTAAAATAACCTCTGAACCCCATAAGCCTCCTTCAAAAGTGTTCACCAAATTACATGGACAGCAATAGATGGATAGGAGAGTGTTGTTCATAACAGGACAACAAATTGATGGACACATTATTCATTCGATGTTTTTATGATTCATTAAATTTTGAGGGATGTTGGTAAGACAACATAAACATGAATGAAATTCAAGACATTGTAATTCCTTGTCCTGCTCTTTTAAGGGAACTATCTTCAGTTCTCTGTTGGTGTTTCAACTTAGGCAAAAACCCTCTTGTAACACCAGTATTATTTCGTTTACCTCTTCCTTTAGCAGTGCACTGAGCTCCTGTTTGCAGTCCTGCAGTCTGAGTCTGTCGGCGCTGTCCACCACCCACAGCAGCCCGTCTGTGCTCTCAAAGTAGTTTCTCCAGTAGGAACGCAGCGACTTCTGACCTCCTACATCCCACATATTCAGCTTAAACCTAGAAAACACAAACGGAAGAGACCATGAGGACTTTGTAGTAAGACAAGAAAATGTCAAAGACTAGTAGCATGGGGTGTTGTTTGGGGGTTCCCACTATAGTTTTGCTGCCGTCTCCTTTACAAAGCTAATCACAGAATTTAAGGGGGTTCTCACAAAATTGTTTTTTACTGTGGATTACTCTCTTCAGCTGTTTCAAGGGGGCCCCTCCTGACTAGGGACCCCAGACAACTGCGTACTTTGCCCACACTGTGTATGAGGGGCTTTTGACAGACACGTGCAGAAGCAGTGATGATCGATGACCTCAATGTTTTAAGAAGTGCAGGAGGATTTTGTGAAACAAAAGTTTAAGCTGCAGGCCTTTTTCACAGCAGACATTTGAAGTTGTCAGTGTGTGTGTGTGTGTGTGTGTGTGTGTGTGTGTGTGTGTGTGTTACCCTCTGTGCTCCAGGGTCTTGATGTTGAAGCCCAGTGTGGGGGAGATGGTGCTGACGTCCTCGCCGTTAAACTTCTTCAGGATGGTTGTTTTCCCCGCGTTGTCCAGACCTCTGCACGAGCCACGTTAAAGACAATAACAATACACACGTGACAGACTCACCGCTCGCTAACAGCTAGCATGATACAGCACAAAACGCACGCAACAAGCTCCGCACAGCACAGAACCGTGTGTAAACTACCGCCCGCGATTCTTGCGTTTTTGACGCAAATGAAGCGGTAATAACGTTGTCGTATGGATGCTCAAATGTTAGCTGCTAAGCTCAACAACCCGTCACGCACAGGATACAACATCAGGAGCCGCATCTCTCGCTCCTTCTGCTTCATCTTCTTCAGGATCGTCAGTAAACCCATCGTAGACGTGTCCCGCTCCGCTGTTTGTGTTATGGTTGACTACAGATGAAGACTTTAATGTGAAAGATGTTCAGCATCCGGGAAGGCAGCGGTAGCTCGTAGAGGCACTTCCGCTGTTAACAGAACCCGCCTCTGTTGCTGTTTGGGGTCTTTCGGGGCCGCATCAGCTTCAGTGTGTTTGACGCTGTGCCTGAGTGAAATGATCAACCCACCTAGAGATGTTGCATCTAAACCTCTTTATATACAGTCTATGATCTAAACCATTAACAGTTTGATTTACTTTTTGAGTTGATGTTTTCCTTATGACTGCATCTCGCAGTCTTTCTCCAATGACTAAGTTAAATAACATCCATAAGAACATTTAAAATAGACTTATTGTTACTCCTTCAACTTCAGAATATTTGTATCACACAAATCTCTCATGTTATTCAATGAGTTATATTTTCTAGGGACCAAGGTTATTATGGTTTTGAAATTTTCATTAGCTTTTTATTTAGTTTTTCAGTTTGCTTTTTTATTTCAGTTTAGTTTTTGTTAGTTCAACAAGTGATTTTGTAGTTTTAGTTTAGTTTTTATTTTGAGGAATCGACTACTTTCAGTTTAGTTTTTATTTAGTTTTAGTCTTAGTTTTTTCTGGTATTAAGAGAAAGCCTTGACTTTGAGAAGCTGAAAAAGGATGAAACAATGTGTGACACCAAATATGGTTTATCAAGTCCTTTAATTTCATTCTTTAACCATCACCTGCAGGACAGGCAGTGATCGAGGGAAACGAAGACGAAAACGAAGCTGAATTTATCTGCAATTCAGTTTAGTTTTAGTTAGTTTTGCATTGTTCATTGTAGTTTTTATTTAGTTTTCGTTTTTTTTGTAATTGTCATTTTTATTTTTATTTCAGTTAACTAAATTATTTTTTCATTGCTAGGTTTAGTCTTAGTTTTCGTTAACTATAATAACCCTGCTAGGGACATAAAAATGGTTAAACTATGATCAAAACAGTTGAAGGGGGATTCAAATTCTCTGACTAACAGTTAACTATGAATATGTATAATATGAATAGCTGCTGATAAATATTTTTTTTACAAACGATGCAACTGAATCATTTATCCCCATGTGTGCTTTAAAAGTCATTGATGATGTTTGCTTTGAAACAGTGCCCCCCTGTGGCTTCTTAGTAGAACTACGGCTGCAGAGTGAAAAGTCTGAACAATTTCAGTCAAATTGAGAGATCCAGAAAAATCCAAGTTTTTTTTTACTAACTTTTACTTCAGCACATAGCTGAAAATTTCTCAGGGAAAGAAAAGTCTGATTAAAAAAATCTGAGATTACAAATAATTAAAAAAAAAAAGAAACAAGGACAAAGGAGCACAAAGAAAAGAAATAAGCAAACGAGGAGATTAATAAAAAAGCATCTGGTTTGATTTGTCCTCCCTCTCCTTCCTCCTCCTCTACTCCATCTCTATCATGCTGTAGAAGTCCTTCTCGGCTCTGGCGATCAGCTTTTCAGGACTCTCCTCTAGCTCCTCCTGACCTCCTTCCTCCTCTTTGCCCTGCTCCATTTGACCCTTCTCCTTCAGACGAATCTCTCTCTGTTGAGCCACCAGGACCTTCTCTCGCTTTGTCTCGCGCTCAAACATCTGGAATTAAAGAAACACAATGATGCCTGAGATGTTTCAACTTGATTCTTCTACACATTGGAACATGTGGGATGCTACACATCTGTCATTTAAAGTAAACTGTCCTGAGCCTCACTCCTTTCAGTACGTGAACCCGAATATAACAGATCATTCTAACAATTTTATCACTTTCTCTCTGAGGCCCTGTCCACATTGGTTTTTATCATAAAGATGATTTTCTTCCTTCGTTCTGCATCAAGAATGGATTCTGATGCAACTGTTTTTCAATAAAGTGAAAGATAAACTGTAAATTTGAGTGAGTTGAGTTTGAGTTCAAAAATCTAAGTTTAAAAGGGCTTTACAACTGACATTGAGTTTCTGAACATGTTCACCCTTGGCACAGTTTTCCAAAAGCTAAGATTAGGGAATTAAACATGTATCTGTGGGTGTTTCAGTGTTTCTCACAGCAGACAGCAGATTCTTCTCGTTGTTTTGGATTGTCGACAGTTCAGAGCAGATTTCCAGCAGCATGACATCGCCCTGCTCAGAACCACATGCCACCAAACGCCCGTTATCATGAATGCGAAGGCTGTTCAGAGCCTTGTCGCACACCTGAGGATGACCATGGACAACAAGGATGACAACAAACAACAACATTAAGGACACACAAAAATGACATTTACTTTTATTTATGGGGGATAAGGGCACCTTGAGACTGAGTGTGGGGTCGTTCTGTTTGAACAGGATGTCCCAGACATCCAAGACACCGTCCATCCTAACTGTGAGGAAGATCGAGGGTCTGACTGGACTCCAGCAGGCATCTGTCAGGGATGCCATCTGGTTTCTGAGGAAACAAAACTGGATGTTAAAATCTGGTTTGACCCAAACTGAGTAGGATGTAAAGCGGAGGGTCTGAGTCCTACTTGGTCTGCATGATGAATGAGTCCTTGATGTCCTCAGACCAGATCCGGGCAATCGAGTCCCCCACTGTGAGGAAGTTTTTAGGAAAGAAGGAATTCCTCTGCAGGGCGTAGATGGGCCCGTGGTGACTTTCGTACGTACTTACTATTTTCTCAGCTGGTGTCTTTGCTTTCCTGTTACAGGAGACAATGATACCCTGCTCCGTCCCCACCATGAACTTAGTAGGCTGCAGAGAAATTGAGGGCAGAGTAACAAAGTCAGAAACACAGGGTCTGAGATTAAACTGTTAAAAGTAGTTTTAATCTGTTGAACTGCTGATTCCTTTAATGCAACGTTGCATCAAGTATGTTCTGAATGTTGTTTTTTTAAAGATCTCTGTTCCTTTACAGATATAATGGCAAATTTCAAATCTTTTCTGGGAGTTGGTAGGCAAAATTTTCTTATGAGCTTTATACTTAAGTGCAAAATACTGTAATCTACTAGTTTGATGGATCTATATCGACTCTACTGGGAATTCTTATTATCTAATGAATCCTTTACTTTGTGTAATGGAGCTATTGTTTGAGATATTTTCGCATTGTGTAATTTATATGTGATCTCATCTATCATGACTAATTTACTCTACAATTTTCTTTAATAAGTCATTCCTCTGCTTTTTGCTAATGAATCGTGTGATGAAAGCTGGTTTTGATTTTTCTGCCCTCCTTGGTAATGTGAGACAAATAGAAATTGCATCATTTTGAATCTTTATGTTATTACTGGGCAGAAATTCCATCACTTGCTCACTGAGATCTATAACCATCGTATTAATTTACAGACAAAGGGGGGCTGTAGCTAATCCCATTGAACATTGGTTCATCCTTGGTAGCGGCCCCTCCAGCCCATGTCAGGGCCAAAATACACAGAAGAACTAAACTAACTAAAAACAACCATTCACTCTATTGTTCTCACCTAACCCTATTTTCTATGTCGTTGGACTGTGGGGGAAACTCCACACAGAAGGACTCCGGCTGAACCAGGATTAGAACCAAGAACCTTGCTGTGAGGCAACGGTGCTTAAGGACACACAACATATACTTGCCCATCTTGAGCTCCATGCTGGGTAGAATAACAGAAACTCACCATGGTGGTTTCAAACTCCAGTGAGATGGCTCCTAAAGCTCGATTTAGGTTCTCCTCCTTGCCAAGGTCTAGAACCAGGCGCTCTGTGGGCTCGCTCAACTTGCGAACATCCCACCACAGAATCTGACAGAGAAATGAGACTTGTAATATTAGTTTTTTTTAAAGATTAGTTCCCTGGTCCTATTTAGACCTCTTCAACCTAATATGCTAATTCAAACAATCATGAGTCTACCTGTCCATCCGTGGAGGCAGAGAATGTGTCAGTTCCAGTCTTGGACTGCAGCCAGACAACTTTGTAGAGTGGGTCCCTGTGACTCTGCTCCAGAGGGGAAAACTGCACAGGATGGCTGCCTCTCCGGGTGTCCCAGAATGCTAAAACAAACACAGTTACATCTTAAACCTTGTCACCGACAGAAAATCACTGTCTGTCAGTCTGGACCTGAACGTACCAATCTGCCCATTGAAGCTACCTCCTACCAGAGTGTATGAATCTTTGGGATTATATTCCAGACAGATAAGTGGAGATGTCGGTGTGAGTGCCATATCTGGTCTGTTTGGGTTCTCTGAAACATAAAACATCCATCTGTGAAATGACTGGAATCTGTGGTGCTATTAAATTCAGCTGCCTTCTGACCCACCAATGTCCCAGATGTAGGAGTCCGGGCTCATGTCTTCGGAAGCTTTCTGGAACTTGAGGCAGGAGTTGGCGGTTGCCAGCTTTCTGCCGCTGTCGGGATGCCATGACAGCCCTGTGATGGTACGTTTCACCTTATTAGGATCTCTGTAGGCACAAAGGAGAGGGAGTGCAATGAACAAAACAACCTCAGCGATTAATCGGTCACTGTTCATCAATGTGTTGAAAGTTGCACCTAAAAACATTGATGGTCTTGGCGGATGGTGGCTCCTGAACTCCCACCACCTCCATCTCCTCCTCCAGGTACTCCTCGTAGATGTCCACAGCATTGTTCTGTCTGATGTAGTGCTCCATTACCTGGACCAAACCATGAGATCACATGGTTAAATTATGTAGTGACGTCACAGCTGTAGACACGTTCTTCTAATCTGCTGACAGCCACTTAACTCACAGTGAAAGTAAATTAGAGCAAACCAAATGTGACTCAATGTCAACTGAGGTGAACTGGGTGGATTTGAACTGATGTGGACTGAGGTAAAGTGGGTGGAAGTGAATGGAAGTGGACTGATGTGGACTGAGGTGAACTGCATGAATGTGGACTGAGGTAAAGTGGGTAGATGTGGACTGAATTGAACTGGGTGGAATTGGATCTTACACTGGCCAGCTGCAGGATGCTGTTGGTGTAGCGCTCATCTTTTTCCACCTTCTTCCTGTAACGGAGGGTTTGCTCCATATCCTCAGGGTTGATGTCTTTGGGCCAACCCCCCTCCACATGGTTGATCCCAATGCTGGCCGACTCAAAGTGCTCCGTGTTCACCTGTAGAATTGTTCTTTTTAATACAGACGTAATATGTCACCTGTCATTTCAAAGACATTTATTTCTTTCTCCAGTGGTATTAACCAGTCATGTCCAGTCACTGCTGGTGTTCCTTCTGTGTATCATCTACTTACTTACTCTTGGCCATATCGTCTGTAAGTTTAACATTAATTTCCATTGCTATGAGCAGGTGAGTCTCACCTGGTGCTCGGACATCTCGCGGTACACCTGCTGGGCCTGATCTCTGGGGGTTGTGGTGATGAACTCCCGACTTAGACTCGGCTCCGGGAGCACGTCTGCCAGCAGCTCAGCAGGCCGGTCCGAGAACAGACACTGGCGGCCAAACTCCTTGCGAAGTTTCGTGTAGACGTAGACGATCTCCATGGAACCTGGTAGTATTCTATCGTATGAATAGAGTAAGGGCAAACTCAATTCAAGGCAGCGGTAGCTCGTAGAGGCACATCCGGTGTCAACAGAAACAGGCAATGATGTGTAATGGCAGCTGGCTTTTAAACTGCCTTTGATGTCACACTGCAGGCAACTGCCTCTGTTGCCAAACTGTATAGAGGCAGCGGCCTTTAAAGCCAACCATGTTGGGGAGCAGTTTTGTCTGAGCAACTAAAGCTGTTTGTGATTTATTCAATGAGATATATTCTGGTTCATTAAAGATTATTAGATAGTTTGTTAGCTCTCGGGGGTGGGACTCAAAATTAATTAAGAAAAGCTACATTTCAATTAGATCCATATGCATCATCTTGCTGCTTTGGATATGTAAGAACTATGTAAGAGACAGTATTCCAAGTATCAGCTACAGTCTGACTGTGCCTGAGCCTGTGATAAACCAAAGTATACATTTTTATCACAATGACTCCATTGACAGCAATATTGATACAGGCGGGCTTATCCTGTTAAAATAAAGTGAAATGTACTGATATTGAAGCAAACTGTTATTTATACTTTCCTGGCTAACCAGTAATTTCAAGTACATCTCCACCACGGTTACCAAGTGCAACTTGAAAAAAAAAAAAGTTGCATTTGATGACAGAAAGACATGAAAAATTATTAAATACAAATTTTCATGTTTATTATTTATGAGTATTTGTGCAAATGCAGAACGTAATAACTAAATAAAGCAACATTATAGCATTGTTTATTGTAGTGACATATTCTGTCAGTGAGGAGGTATAACACATGATCAATCCACCACAGATTTATAAAACGTTTTGCTGTTCATCAAGTGTTTGTCATTCTGTGCCCATAAAGAAGAATTGGAAGCTACAACCTTCAGACTTTAAACTTGAAAGAAATGATAATGTGACATTTGTTGTGATAATTATCAATATCGACTGACATGACATTTTTACAGCCCAATATGGCCTGGACATTATTATTCAATTCAACAGTCATAGAAACTGTATATACTGTAAAGAAAAATGTTAGTTTTTTATGTCAGCAGAAAATCATTTAACATATGATAACCAATGGAAACAGTCATCAGATACATTTATAGAATACTAATATATTTATATATCTATATATTTGAATCTCAGCCCTGCCAGAAACTAGTTCCGCAACAACACAGCAGGTTATATTTGTAAAACCTTTGTTTTACTTTGCTCATTACAAATTGAGTCATGCTCTCTGTCAAATAATGAAGCAGCTGAAATCATTTATCTTAAAATTGTTTAAAGCTGTTCAGAACAAGTGGGCAGAGATTTCCCAGCAAAAGCTTTTCTGGAATTCCCTGCACACGGAGGCGGGCCCAGCTGTATTCCTAATATGGTCAAGCGGAGCTCTTCCTGTCACAAATCCCCCTTTGTATTTGTCTTGATGCCTCCAAGTACAGTCGAAAATAATCAGGTATGATTTGTACTGTAGTGGACCACACGTTCATAATTGGAACATGGGGCTATTCGATGCAATTGAACTCATGTACTTAAACATCTCGTTTCGAAAATCAGGATTTAAAAAACAGTAGCCACTTAAATGGCTGCATTGGTGTAGCGACACAAGCTTGAAAACTGAAAGTACCATGCCGCACTTGAATGCGACACCCTTGACTTGCAATGGGCCAATTTCACATAAAGAGAAACTGAAAGCAGATGCAGCGTCTTGTTGCGTCAGACGTCAAACCCCCTGGGCACATAAGCAGCTGCTATTCAGACTGAAAGCATTTACATAGTCACGAAGCACCCACCGGGAACTAGTCTGCACCGCTGACACCACACATTTACACTCTCAAGCTTTCATTTTCACTCATTCAAAAGTCGGTCCAAGCTGCAAGCAAGAAGCGCCGGCTGTGCGTAATTGCGATCATGACGCGCGGGTGATCCGGGCTGGATGTGGATCGAGATTCAAGCTACCGGTGTAAGAGCAGCCATTCGCCCGTCCAACAGGCTGCTGCAGTTGGGACGGGGGGGATGAGAGATGTCCCCCTCACTCATGGACACCAGGGATGGACCCAGCAGCCCCTGCTCCCTGTCAGCTGAGGAGAGCAACAGCAACACAGCCGGATCGGTGAGTCCTCTTTCTCCTTTTCAACAATCAATCAATCAATCAATCAATCAATCAATCGACTACAATCATGTCACATCCTGTCATAGCAACTGTACCTTACCGTTCATGAATATCCCTGTCAAAGAAGTTGATAATTTAACTAAAGCACCCATTTGATCCTCGTTATGATATTCATTTTATCTCTGATCCACTAATTTCTTGTTTATTAGACTTTTCTTTTTAGGGGGATTTTGACAATGTAGAAACAGATAGATGAAATAGGAAGTGATAGAGGATGAGTCATTCCAAAAAACTGTATGCATGGTTTTAAGTAATAGGTAACATCAAAAGACAAAAATCAACAACAAATCAATTTAAGCCTTAAACACATAAACCCATGTAATCACACCATTAGCCATGGTTTTCCCATTAGCAATCAGCCAATTTACAAATCATCACATAAAAGTGAACTGAAAGGAGAGACGTGAAATGAAAATAGATCCTAGTACTAATACAGACATATTTCAGATTTAAAAATACTAGCCCCATCTTATAATATTGTGTATGGAACTGGTAGCACCAGTTAACTTACCTGTCAGATGGGTTATTTTGTTCAAGGCTTGCTGCTTTGCACCCATCATCTCATATAGGTAACGAGAAAGTGCTAATCCATACATCAAATTAATTTAATCCTTGTCAAGTGTAGCCATAAACACACTTTTAGTTGTTTTGCTGAGATGCACTTACAGTTTGAGGACAGGGCTGTTGTTCCTATAGAGTTTGGATGTTATTTGTTAACAGAAGTGTCCAAATCAATCAGTCATATTAAATTTAACGCTGTCAGAAGAATGACCATTTATTTTCATGTCTATTGGATGAAGTTCCTCTCAACCATGTCCAGGTCTGCTGTTTCTTTATTGACCTGATTGAACTGAGCGACCTCATGACCATTCATGTGATTAGTTTGTCTCATGGCCATCAACCATTAAAACGTTTGAAAACACCAACATCTAAAAAAGTGATTAAACAGAGTCAGTGTTGATGGTCTACTGTGTCTGCATGAATCTTTACAGGAGAGAGAAGGAGAGGGACAACAGGTGGGAAACACAGGGAAGAGAAGACAAGAGAAGAACAGAGAGGCTGCCAGGAAGACCCGCCGAAAGCAAACGGAGAGAGCTGACGAACTTCACGAGGTTTGAAACGTTTCTCTTACTATCGGTCCTTCCACCATCACCTGTTGGCTCTGTCTATCATTCTTTCAGTGTATAACCAGAGTGTGTGTCTTGTGTAATCTGGCAGCAGGCCGTTTCTTGTAAATAGCCAGCCTTATGAGAAGGACTTTCACTCTTGCCCTCCCTTTCACATACACCCTCTACCCACACACACACACACACAACCTTGAAGCTGAATGATTTGTTGCATTATGTATGTTCTTTGCCCCCAGGCACACATTTGTTTTTCACAAATAGATTTTATTTTAATCAATTTAATAACTTTTTGAAACTTACTTTTATTTCATTTTAACCAAAGTTCATTAAACAAATTCATTATTCATTTAATGTCATAGATATTGTGATAGGTCACCTTTACATAAACCTATTCATTGTCTGGAGTCTTATCCTAATCTTAACAACTGACCCGAAAATCTTTTCTTCCCAATTGACCTTTTTCCTCCCTGAGAGGTAAATGAAGCTCGTTCTGAGGTACTGAATAGAGCTTCTCTTTGGATGTGATGCAACAATTTTGTCAGCACCACTGAAAACTATCTTCAAATCCAACTGTGATGTTGTCAGTTGTTTCTCACAAGAAGAATTAATAAAGTGATTCAAATAATTCTTTGTCCTCTTGGTAAATATACATATTTTCTGTCTTGCTCGTAATTGGATGATCTGCTGGTTGGAGCTTCATACATAATGCAGGTTGATTGATTGTTGATTAGTGATTACAGATTTCTGAACAGCACAGTTCAATAGAGTTGTGATTTTAATCTTTCATTTTCTATTTCTTCTTATCCGTTCAGTTCTGCTGTGTGACCTTCAGGTTAGGTTTGATTTATTAACATTGGAAAGTGTGTCGAAAGTACATGGTTTCGACGGCCAGCATACATATCTGTATATATACTACTGCTACTTTTCTCCTTGACCTTAAAGGGGACATAAGGGATCACTTGTCAGTTCATTTAACATTTTAAACCTCACCTCCTCCATGTTAGCAGATGGTTCGGCGTGCCCTCGATATCGCAGCTCCACTCCGTATCCGGGATATTTCAGCTTCATTTTTGTGCTCAGGCAGAAGTGGAGACACGATGTTCATCTTTATTTATAGTCTATATCTCTAAAACTACATTATAACTCCCTGTTTTTACTAAACTGTGTTCAGCCAGGAATCAGCCTTCCTGCTCACCACCACACCCTCCTGTCATGCTGAACTGGCAGGGCTGTCACTTGAGAGTAACATTTCAGTTCTCCTTTGAGGTTTAAGGCCACACATCATCTGCGTTATGGCTGTTGTACTTTCTATTACAGCCCTCAGGAAGATGCTTTAAGAAGCGTGTCATTAGTGTTTCCACGCTCAAGTGTTTTATTACAGCATGGGTCACACTTGCTGTGTGGGAGGGATGTGATTGCGTTTGTTATTTGTCTTTTGATGTGTGTCATGAATCCATTTTTTATGGCTGATGAGGTCCACTCTGAGGAATGCTAAAAATATACCTGACTCAGCTTGACCTAACTGTTTGTCCTCCCTTCTCCTCTCTCATCTTTAGGAGCTCCAGCGTCTTGAGCAATCAAACTGCACCCTCAAAAATGAGATCGCCGGATTGCAAAAAGACCGCAACCACTACATGAAAGCTCTGGCACGTCATGAGCCTTACTGCCGCCTCAAAGCGTCTGAGGCCGTCTCAGGTGGCTGTCAGAGCACTTCCAGCCCTCCATCGATATTCGCTCCCCAGGCTTTGAGCTCCATTCTGACTGCTCCCTCTTTGGGCTCCTCCAGCCTGGGTCATCAAGCCCAGCTCTCATCCTCAGCTTCTCCTCCAACATTCTCCTTGTCTTCTGGCTCGTCTGCCTCCGGCCCTGCGACTCTTCCTTATTCCATGCCAGATCATCACTCTTTGTTCAGCAAAGAGCCTCCAATCACCACAAGTCCGACAGGGGCTACGCCTCTTTGCACCAGCGTCCTTTCAACCTCTACTACCTCCAGTGTCCACACCGCAGCTGCTCAGCCTCAAACTAGGCGAGACATCATCCACAAAATCTCCTCTGTGCCTGCAAATGCATGTTTTCCTCCTCTTAAGTCAGGAACATTGGAGGCTTTTTTAATGGAAAAAACCCTTTTGGTGCCCCCTTTCCAACATTTGGTGGGACAAATTGGAGGCCCAGCATCCCAATTGTGTCCCATGAATGTGCCCCAGCTTCCTCTGGGTCAGCACAGTGGAAATCCAAACATCTCGAGTCCACTGTTACCACCAACTCTTCAGGATCCTGCTGGTCTGTCGCCTCATGCTAACTTGGAGCTGCCTCTTGCCTCCTTTGGTTACAGACAACAAACACCCAATCAAGCATCTCTGCTCTCCCTCCTCACCCTCCCGAGCCCTCTGAACAGCAGCAGCAGCTCTGACGCTCAGCCTCCGCCCTTGCTGCCACTACCAGGCGATCCCTCAACTGACCTTTCTCTTTCTGAGCTGCTAGAGGTCAATGACTGGATCCTAACTGGAACTAGTGATCAATAACACTACGTGTAACATGGTGATGGAGAACCAGAGTCCTTATTTAAAATGTCCTAATTGACATTTTTACATTACATTAAAACTATTTAATTGAACTCTTATGATTTAGATTTCATATTTCTTTCAGGCAGATTTCTTACTATCTTCCAATAGAACTCACTGTAAAATACACGGTTTCTCCAGAGAGATTTTTACATCTGACATCCAGTTGGCAGTTATTTATGGAAAACTGGCATCAGAAAATGAACCTATGTCTGAGCTGTTGCTCATAATCATGTCATTCTTCTCCTAAAGGGATACTCTCGCAATTTCATCCAACTAAGAGACCCAGAAAAGGCCAATATTTAAAAAGCAGAGGTCAAAATATCTGGATACTTAGTTCAAAGGTTCAGGTTAGGTTCCAACAATGCCCTGTCTAACATTTCCCATAATGTAACCTGTAGAATGTTTGATTAGATGTTCAACGTCTGGTTTTATAAAACATGTTTATTGAACCTAATGCCTTCATTCAAAGCACAAGCTTTCTGATATCACTGAAGCCCAAACTGAGATTAACCCTGATGACAACACTATAACTGTCTTTTTCTCAGATTGACCAGAGCTATAGACGACAACATATGATGGTTTCCATAAGCTATGTAATGCTCAAAATCAAATAATCCTTAAATAAACAATCATAAAATCCTTTCCCAAAAAACAACTGCGTAAAGGAAACTCAAACTAATTTCCTGCAGCTTCTAAATACTCCATCTCTCCTTGATAACAGGCAAAGCTTTGTTCAGTAAACAAGAAGCTTGTGAGTCCAGCTCAAATCCAGCAAGGGAAACTTTTTCTCAGTTTTAAATTTGTAAAAATGTATAAGTGGGTGTCATTCCTTTCAGACAAACACTGACTCAGCACTCTAAACTTTGACTTGTTATTTAAAAAAGAGGTGGAGTAAAGACTTCCTCACCACTTCATGGAAAAGGAGAAAATGTCCTTATGTGCCTGCAGCTGCAATATATGACAGGGCCAAAGTTAACCACAGAGTCTGCAAACTGGCTGCATGTGACATTCATCCAGATTTAACAAGAGGAAAGTATCTTATTTTACTCTTGTCTTTGTTTTACCATGTTGAAAAAAACTTTCTAACATATTTCACAGCTTATAATAATTTATTTATGCAAGAAAAATGTGCCATGTCACTATTATTCTTAATAAATACTGTTGGTTGTTGGACCCTCTAGTGGACAAATTGGTGTTTGAATTGCAGCAATGAATTCAATTTTTGTGATAAGACCCTTATGTGCAGTCAAATGTATGTAAAAGATCATCAGTCAGCTTTTTAGAAACTAACGTGTTTTCATGTGCAGCACAGTGACGACAGACCTACTCAGATCTGTAAAGGGGGGGGGGGGGGGGGCAACGCAGTGTGAGGTGGGGGGTAGCTTCATTAAGCATGACGATGGCGGTGAGGGGGGACACAGATCTGGTGGCCCACCAGCGTCCTCACCCCTGGGAGTGCAAACCTATGATCACCAGAGAAAAATAACGATTAAGTTTAAGATTAAGATTCTGAGTTTGGTTTTCCAGATGATGATTTATTCGATTATTCTGCTTTCTACACATTATATATCTATAGTTCTATTGAACATTTTATTCCATGTAGCAGCTTCAGTAGCTGTAGAGGAAGGTTTGGGGTCTGTATATGGGAGTTATGACCATTGTTGTATTTCTTTTGTATTTATGTATTAATATATTGATAGCAATAAAATGTTCATTGCGGTAAAATTCTGTTTAATCTATAATGTATTAGGCTATTCCAATACTGTATACAGTCTATACAGTTTGATTATCACTGTGTTTATATTGAAAGATGACATAACACATTTCCCTTCTTACAAATTAAAAGTTTAATTCATTTAAAAATTAAAAACACAGAAACATGATTTAAATACATCCAATAGTTTTGCTGCAACTTCCACCACTGAATTCCTCTTTTAGTGCTATGATTGCTGACATTTTTGCTTTTGATTAAAACGTCTCAACATTTACGGGATGGGTTGCTATGGAAAATTCATTACACTTGTCCATTTCCCCTTCAGGGATAATTGTAATAACTGATGATCCCCTGACTTTACCTACTCTGTCACTTGGTGAAAATGTGAACTTGACCAATGCTTGCGGTTCATGATGGAACACTTGCAAAACGTCTAACATCCAGTCTGAGTTGTACTTTGTTTTGTGCTGGTATGTATCTTAGCAGCTAACCTTAGATGGTGAACAAAGTACACATTATATACACTGTATGTAAAATCAGCACCTGGGAGCTTAAATCTCTGCTGCCACCTACAGTGTGTATTCAAGTATGCTCCAAATGTTTTGATTATGATGTGTATCTTACTGTATATTAAATGTGTGACAATGATGTGAATTTTATATTTATATATATTCCCTTTAGCTGCTTTGGGATTATTTTGTGTAATCCGTAAAGTTACTTGGAGCATTAAATGCCATACAAATAAAATGTATTATTTTGAATATCAGGTAAAGCACATTTCGTACCCAGAGTTAGATTCAAGGTGCTATGTACATTGCAGGGACAACACAGAGACGAAATCGAAATAAATACATTTCAAAACTATATGTACAAGTTCGTTTTTTGAATCAAAAATAGATTTAAGATAGATAGATAGATTACTTTATTCATCCCCAAAGGGAAATTAGGTCGTCATAACAGTTCAGTATTTGGATACAATAAAAATACAATAGAATAAGATATTGTAGGTAGAAAAAAATAAAAAATAAAAATACAGAATAGGACAAGGGCACTTAAAAAACACAAGATTTAAAATAACAGAAATATGTAAAAGAATACAATTAAATTAAATTATGATCTCATATTTGTTAAAATAGTTTAGTTGAAGTTTCTTGTGATTTATTCACAAGTTTTGAGTCTGGATTTAATAGAAGCTATTCAATAGGGTCTCAGTTCTTTGCTGCATGAGGCTGCTGACAACACAGGTATTATAGTGTTGTTAAACACTGGGTGACTAGATTAAGAATAACCAGTATAAGAATAACCTCGGGTGACGTGCACAGGTGGAGCTATACGCTCCCCTTTGCTCTGCGTCTTCTCTTCCAACCACTCACTGCTTTACGCACGGTGCTGGTTGTTTTTCCCACAAGCTCACCTGAGACACAGCACAGGGGAAACTGAGGAGGATGGGGAAGAGGGAGAGAGGAGTGGGCCACGGAGCGCAGGCGCATGGCATTACGCACGCCCTTGCTGGATATATATGATTATAATAAGGCTGGGGTGTGTTTATGGTGAGTTTAGGGTTCTGACACATCCACTGCAGCCAAGGTGTGAGGGAGTGTGTGTGAGTGTGTGTGTGTGTGTGTGTGTGTGAGAGAGAGAGATAGCAAGTGGCTTAGTGGAGAGAAGAACAATGGATGGCACTTGGTCCTAAGAGCCAACTACAGCCACCGACATGCGCGCGCGCACTCACCCCGGATAGGGAGCGAGGAAAATGGGGGGGGGGGGGGGTCTGCTGCCAGAGGATCAGGATCATTTCATAACAGCGTGAAACAGCAGCCACGCACGCGGGTTTTGGCCATGAGGTGATACTGCGGGATGTGCGTGATGAAGGCGCGCGACACACCATTATGACGCACGTGTTTGAGAGCATCACATCCAGACAATTACATTGATGTGTAAATAAATAAATAAATCCATCCTATAGCGTCATCCGCAGTGAGGAGCCTCTCTCTCTCTCTCTCTCTCTCTCTCTCTCTCTCCTTGCAGCACCTCAGGCTCAGGAACCGTCGCAAGTCACACTGAGTGAGACCAGAAAGCATCCGGTCATTCTATCAAAATAAAATCCTTACTTTTTTGCCCCACTCGGGAATCAAGTAGACTGAGGCAAAATTTGGAAAATCTATGATATGGAAAACATCACAAACGTCCCTCATGATTTTTCTCCTATGTCCACCAGCTCCAAGAGAGGCTATAACTGAGTGGTTCCCAAACCAGGGGTCAGGGAGCCGAAAGGGGGGTCGCATCAGTGGCAGATGTAGGATTTTTCTAATTCAGGGCCACAATTAACACAGAGGGGCCAAATATATGTCCAACATCCATCTAGCAATTCCTGACTCTGTGTGCACATTTAAGTCACCCACCGAAATAACCATGATACAGACACGTGATCCTCATCATACCAACGGATATTTATTCGAGCAAGCTCACAAAAAAATCACCTGCATGCATGTTTTGCAGTGTTTCCCATGGAATAGAGGTTCTTAATTTAAATTCAACAATTGTGTGCCTGTGTGTGTGTGTGTGGACATGGATTTATTAAATTGTGCACTTTACTGGATCAGGAATTGTGCATGGATGTTAAATCTAGGCCCCTTTAAGGCACTTGATTTAGACAAATCCTAGATCCGCCACTGCATGTAGCTTAAATTTAATCACCCCCCACCCCCACCCCCCCACCCCCCGCTCCTTATTTTATTTTGAAAGCAAAGACGCCCCATTTCCTGTAATCTCCTCACCTCACTGTGGGCCTCTTGACGCAGCAATGCGCGGCGCCGTAGGACGGACCGGATAACGGGAACCGAGAAGGGGGAACAGGAGCGGAGCGCGTCAGTCTGACACACACAGACGAGGGGCTATTGTATAACACGGGCCTTCGCCTCTTTTCCAGAGAGAGAGAGAGAGTGAGGGGGGAGCGGCTGCTTTTCGCGTTTCCTCCCCCGTTTCTTGTTGGGAGGTAAAGGGACGCAGACGGGAGCGGAGCGGCGGAGGACCTGCACATGTCGGCGCGGTGAGGCAGCGTTTGTTTCCCCGCCCTGATACGGTTGGAGGACGGGCAGGAGCAGGAGGAGGAACCGCGACATTTACATCACCTGAGATAATTATAACCTCTTCTGATAATAATATTAGCTCGTGTGAAGGTGCGGCCCATGTGAGGGTCGACAGAGGATGCGTTAAAAACGAGGAGGACGACAGTGATGCGGCAGCCGAGGTGGGCCCAGACTGATGATTTCATGATACCAACATCCACCAAGAGGCTGTAAACTGACCTGGAGTCTGCTGCTTTGTTTTTTTCATGTGGATACACAGCAGGAGGTCAATCGATTATTCTTTTTTTCTGATTTCACATCAGGATCAGAAACATCCTGATTCAGGCCCATGACTCGTGTGTGTGTGTGTGTGACGCCAATACAGCAGCACAGAGGTGTGTGTGTCTGTGAGTGAGTGTGTGTGTGTGTGTGAGGAGACGCGCCTGCATGTCTGAGCATCATCTGGAGGCTGTGCAGGCTGCTCCTCCACGGGGATGACACACACGCGATTTTTCATCCGTGCGTAAAGACGAAGAAGAGGAAGAGCCAGAGATGCTGCTGCTGCTGCTGACATTTCCACTCCGGCTCTGATACCGACACCGAGGCATCCAGGAAAAAAATCCACCTCTCCTCTGCCACTGCACCTCTCCCCTTCCTCTCCTCCCCTTTATTTCTCACCCCTTCCTCCCCTCCTCCCCCTCCCCCCGAAGCCTCTCTTTCATTTTGATCAATTGATAATCCATCGGTGATTCAGAGAGCCTATTCACATTCTTCCATCCTCCCCTCACTTCACCCAAGTGTATACATTCTCTCCAACGCCTCTTTTTACGCGCCCGTACGCGTAAAGGCGCACCGCAGCCATCCACAGCAGTCCACAGCCACAATGGAGACGACCAAGCTGCCCCCATCCAGCCCGTCCTCGCCGACCACCAGCTTCTCGGTGCCCTCCGCGGAGAAGGTGGACGGCTTCCCGCGCCGGTCCATGCGCAGGGCCCGGCAGAGGAGGTCCCACAGCTCGTCCCAGTTCCGCTACCAGAGCTCCCTGGTGGAGCTCACCCCGCTGCCCCTGCTCAAAGGTGAGGCACTCTAGCAGCCCTCCTGTGGTCCTACATCAGGAAGAACACGTATAGGAACAATTTGAGTATTATAGTGGAACCATGAGGAGTGAAGCCTATGAGGTCACCATAAACTTCCACTTTATTGTTTATTATTTAAAATTTTCTACATTAAGAACATTCACTAACTTTTCCCGATATACATATTTAATAATCAGAGGAGTGGAGAAGGTCTATTCGTGGATTGTATATTGTATTATCATGTGTCCACTGGTACATGTTGTCCTCTCTGTCCTGACAGAGGTGAGAGTGTTGTCTTGGATTGATCGGCCTGACAGGAGCCATGCAGTCTGGTTCAGGACTCTTTAAGGGGTTGTTGGAATATTCTGCTGTAGGGCTAATACAAGTTTTCATCGTTGAATTATGGGATTCATCTGGATGCATTTTGTCTATTAATACTCAAAAAAAGATCTGATGTTGTCTCCAACAATCCAAAATGATGCTGTTAGATGTCTTGTTTTGATTTTCTGGTTAAGATTTTCACGAAAACAGAGAAAAGAACACATTACGAAACTAGTAATAATTAGTCACTCTGACTACTTGATTGATTAAATTCATGTTTAGGTATTGAAGAAAAGATCAATATGAATACTGCAGGAAAACAAGAATCGCACTCATGTTCGCCCACAAGAGTCGCCTTATGAAACCACATTCAAACTCTTAAACACAGATTTTTATTTGGATCTGCACCAAATCGAATAAAGTCATACACATCAGTCTTTCAACATGGCTGATTTTTGAAACAAATGCAGATGAAAACACAACTTCCTTAGCAGAGGTAATGAAACTGTAGCAGGGATGATAGAGTAAAAAATAGCAAATTTTGCTTCCTGTTATCCAATATTTTACCAACAATCATCAGATCAACATACAGCTTGAACAGAATTTATTTCTTGTGTCGTGATCTAGTTGATAATGAAATGTTGAGTTTTATTTGGAGGACGTTATGCTTCATACTGGGGCTATAGGAGTTAGATAATCCAAAGGTTCAAGTTGAAATCCATGTATTCAGAGTCACTGATCTCAGTTTACACGCTGCATAAAACCATCATCCCATTATCAGGAGGCCCTTCCACACCACAGTGTTGTGGATCCTTGTTCCTACAGTGAAGTCCCTCGTAAAATCAAAAATGAGGAACACATTTGTACAAATGGGCTTTTTGAGGGAAGAAATGACGTCTCCGAGACGAGCTGCAGCATTTGCGGTTATGTAGCTGCCATAGCTGTAATTGCAAAGGTTGTTTTTCTTTTTCAAATATAGCATCATCTGCAGCTCACCATATATACCTACCAACCTGCAGACAGGCCTGGGTGGAGTTTGGCATGGAACAATCGCAGATGAATAGGATTTCTTTTTTTTTTTTCCAGATAGAGACAGATAAACTAATTTCTGGCAATGTAGCACATATTTTCTGGATTCAGCTTCACAGATGTGAGGATTTTCTCAGTTTTGAATTGTTGTAAAGTGAATATACAAGAACAGTGCCTGCTCTAAACCACTCCGCTTGGAATGGGCTGTTTTCTTGCTGTGTGTAAATGCTCTGGAGCTTCTTCAGAAATATTCCTTGTCACTAGTGAGTCCTCCTCAAACAGTTCTACAACATACTGTCACTTTTTAATTGCTTTTATGCTGCAGAGTGAAGTTAGAAAATGCCGTGTTCTTCCTACCAGGTTTATCTGCAATGAACATTTTATAGTCAGTGTTTTTCATAAAATTAAACTCAAATGTCTGTTATGCTTTTCACATTCACACACACAGACAGACAGACAGACAGACAGACAAACAGACAAACAGACAAACAGACGGACAGACAGACAGACAGACCTTTGTGGAATTAGTAGGTAGATTTAAGTCTTAAATATATGGTTGATAAATCGAGACATTTTTTAGACGTCCCTTTGGGTTCCGGACTATTTTGAGCTATTTTCAAAACAACACAGACTGGATTTTCTTGTGTAACTGATGCTATGTCAGTTCACTGGTTCTTCTACACACTTGCCACTTTTATGCTATACATGTTAGCATTGTCCATTATCGTGTCACTGCCACTTGTGGCCCCAATTGTTTCAATATCGTTTTGTTGCTTTAGCCTCAAAACGATATTTTCTCTAGTCTTTGTGTTCAACATTTCAGATATGTCCAAATCAAATCTCTTTTGGTTCAGACACATCCCTCAATGCTCCTTCCCCCTTTGCTGTATTCTTTATCTACGCCTCTTCCTCAACTTGCATGTCTTCTCTTCCTGTCCGTCTAATCCATGTGTGCCGTACAAGGGCACATTCAAAGCCCTCATTTATGGCTCTAACCCCTCTTTATCAGGCTACTCCTGCTTCACTTCCCATTAACCCCATCTGCTCAGAGGACCTTTCTGCTTTTAGACACAAGTTTCTTGCCCCTTTTATGTGTTTTTATACTTTGTTTCCCCTGCTCTGACTTCCTCTCAGGCTCATGGGAGACGAATGAGTGCTGCACGATGATGGAGGGCTTTCATTATGTCTTTATGGCACCTTTTGGTTCAGACCTCTACATACTTGCTGTAGCCCTCACAGACAGAAGCGCTAGTTATCACATGCCTGCTGCACCGCTGCGGCACTCTTTCTGGATCCCCAGGAGGAAGTGGTAGTAAGATCCTGCAGCAGCAGTGCAAGAGAAAAGCCTGGTGATGTGGGAAAGTCTGTAGCAGGCAGTGTATATAGGCCAAGTGTAGACAGACTTGTGGGTGTTTTGCCCTCCGGGGAATCACATTGCCATTGTTAATTTGAACTTCTTCTCCTGTTAACAATGGCACATCTCTTTGGTTTTAAGCTCCAGTCTGGCTCGAAGCTCCAGGCTGAAATATGCAACAGACTAAGAAGGACATAGTAAAGAAGATGGGACAAAAGAAAAGCTGATAAGAATCAAATATCATCAAACCAGCACAAAACCAATCATTGAAGAATGAGATGTTGTGATTCCCAGCCTCCGCTGACCACAATGCAATGCAGTCACAGTATGTATTTGCAGATCTGTCTTTAGTAGCATGTGAAACCATCTTAAACCTTTTTTTTGTGCTCTTAGACCTGATAAAGCAACTGTGGAAAATGTTTGAGGTTGTTAGATGTATTTTAATACCAATAAATGTTGAGGGAAATATGGAATGAACGGTGCCAGAGTAACGGAGGGTGGATCCTCCCCTCGTGCCTCTAAGTGAGTGCTGGGTGGATTTTTTTCAGTGGATTGGTTCGAGTCATGAAACGGGTCGGTTTATTAGTCTGTTCCTTTGCAGTTGTTTAGTTTTTGTCCCATGTATTATGCATGGTGTAAAAGTCCAGTTTCTCTAGCTGTTACCTAATCTTCTAGACACTGGTTTTCCCATCAGCAGTGTCCTCAATCAGCCACCGACACAGTCATAGCTTGTGTCTTTCCAGATCTGACATCCGAAGTGTTTGAAATATCAACCAAGAGCACAAGAAAGAATGAGACATTTATTTTAAAGCTTGCACTCATCACTGACGTGCTCGGCGAAAAATAGTCTTGAAGTGCAGCAAGCAAGTTGGAATGGTCGAGGAGCATGAAGTTCGTTTGCCATTTATTAGGAAGACTTGAGGTTTTCTTGTGTGTTTTAGTCGTCTCATCCTCACGATATCTTAACTATAGTTTATTTGCCACAAACATGATCCCCGCTAGGACAAAAACTCTAGAAATCTGAAATTAATCAATAAGATACAAAATGATGTGCAATAAACTTTACATCGCCTAAAATATATTTTTTGACATGAGAAAATCAAGATAAGATATTATAGTCCTTTATTAGTCCCACTATGATGAAGGGAATAGTGAAACACACACTCAGAAAAGATAATCAAAAATACAATATAAACACAAGGAACTATCAAATATAGAAATATGTATAATGTAAACTAAACTAGTTGAAAACCTGAGTGAGATAGATGTAAGGTTGTTATTGCATTGGTTTGAAAAATGGCCTCTAACCATGAAGTGGTATGGAGTTGCTTAACGTTTGTAGTGAACAGATTTTTTTATTTAGCCAGGCAGTGATACAGTGATTTTGCTTCCAGTTTTAATGTTGTTGCTGTTTTGCTGTTACTGAACCTGAGATTACCTGACTGCCAAATCTTGGTAACTTGGAATCACTGCTGCTTCACCACATCACAGAGTCTGTTTAGATAAATATGAGCTGGAAGGGAGATTTAAAAGGATATGAGAACCATTTATCTGTGACCTATGGGTATGAACACTTCAAATCTCCCTTCATTAGGATCAGCGACACATGAAATTTCAGTTGCATAATTTCCTCGTGTGATCAAATTAGCACATCAAATTTCATTAAGATCCGTGACTGTGTGGACCAAAAGTATGATGGTTTAAATGACCCTCTTTTCTAAAACATAGAATTTATGATGACCTTTCAGGTCAAAGTCAAATTCATAAAACCAAAACACCCTTCTAGTAAAAGCTTCTCTGGATGCCCACACTATGTTGCCTTCCAGTAAATTGTGGTTTTGTTTATCGAACCACAAATCATCCTGCAAAATTTTGAGAGTGGTCAAATAATCCATTTTCAACTGGTTGCTCATTTCTCATTATCTAAATATCCCCTCGTTTTAATTTAAGCACAGCTAAACTTTTTCCAGACGAAGCCCCAAATGAGACGATGATTAAGTCACACGGAGGCGCCGGGGCTTGATAAACGTAGTGTCTCTCTGGGACCCAGGCAAATTACAATATTTAATATCTGCCATCACACAGTTACAGAAACAAGCAGATGGATACGAAGAATGTTTTCAGACACAGGTGAAAGCTTTCCCCTTCTCTTTACACCTCAATCGTCACGTTGAATATTAAAATACTTGAGGATGGTGTCCAGTAAAGATGGTTGATTGATGGTTGTGGAAACTCGCCCAGTATCGTCAACTGGCTGTTGTCTCCTCTGTTTCTCTTAGAATCAGAACAGATGGCATGAAGGGAAGGAAAAAAAGGCTTGAAAGGCAGAAGTCAAAGTTTATATTTTGGAAAACATGCACAAAGTGTGTTTTGGTAAAATCTTGTTCACGTTGGTGCTTGGATTTCTCCTCATCCTCCTCCTCCTCCTCCTCCGTGTCTTTGATCACACTGCAGCTCTCTGGCTAAACCAGAGAGGAGGCCGGTAAAGCTCAGCGCTCCTCCCCAGCCAGGATGCTATCCCTGGGGCCACCACATACACCAGTCGGGCTACCTGGTCACGGGTATCGCACTGTTGCTGGCAGACTAACCAGGCTAAGGTCACATTCAAGCCTGACATTGGGTCAGCATATGAGCAAACTCGTGACTATGATTTATGCCCCCTTAGTCTTGAACAAAAGAATTGTTACTGGATTCCTTTCGAGATTGTTGATCCAGCTACCTCTGTCTACCAACCGATCATGCAAGGCAGCGTTAGATTCCTTGCTTTTGACCTTGAAATAGACTTGCTCTCAATTTCCTTTTTTTATTTGTTGGCTTTCCCTAATCTTCCTCTGCTGCGTACACTTTGTTTTAAAATGCAAAAAACACAAAAATCACACATTAATAGACGCTCTATATGCATTTAGCATGCACTGCAATCTAAATATCATTACGTCCGTCTGACCACCAGGCTTGCATTCTGATTCGTGTTGCACTAAGTATGACTCATCCAGGTGCAAATATGTTCCACACAGAGTAAATGCATCTGGGAGAACATACTCCACCTGAGGGAGGAAACACTTTATCGACGCGGATATAAGCACTGCCGTCCGAGGTATTAATGTCAGCGTGGCATGTAAATGTCATGACAACAGGGGGAGACGCCGTAGTAGGTATGTAGGTATGTCAACAACGTGGATAGAATTATCACCAGAATTACACCTGACTCCAAATGGACCTGTAATTACTTCAGTTCCTCATGAGTAAAACACTGTCTGTGATTCAACTTGCATAGAAGGGATATTGGTTGTGGATATGTTTGACCTTATTCTTGAACAAAGTGACCTTTGAGGGGTGCAGTTGTTCTATTAATTAAGGCCTGAGCGTGTGTTTGTGGAGAGGGGGTTTACATACAGGGCGATCATGGGACACGTTTCTCCTCTGTCTTGACGAGCAGCGTTGCTCCCAGCCATCACCGCAGCATGAGTCCAAAGAGAAAATACACAAAACAGACTTTCTGCTCAGCCCAGCAGCACATTCTGCCGCCATGCGCCGCTCAACAGCTCCGCTCGGCTCATGTTGCCATTTTGACAATCGTGAAGGGTATTGGCACAACAGTGCAATAGCAAAAAAATGTATCTGTATTTAGAAGTCACAAGACAATCATACTACAGCTATTCCTGTAAACTGTGTGTCATGAGAGGCTCCATGGTTCTGTCCTCCTAGTTAAAGGAAAAGCTACATTGTGTCAGGCAACGAAGCCCAAAAAATGTTAAAGGTCAAATTTTTTAACCACGGCTGTTTCTTACAGGCGGTGTTGGATTTTTTCTCATCGAAATTGAACACCGAGTTGTTTATTATTATCTCCAACACCAGTGTGAGAACAGCATCAGGCCTGATTACTGTTCTGAAAAACAAATTGACTCGCTCATGTCAAGTACGCTGTGCGGAATCCTCGGTCAAGAAAAAAAAATTAATAGGAATGCTATTAATGAAAAGATGCAAACCAGTAACTTTCTAACCATAAAGCAAAACTGTCCGTTTTTATCAAACAACAGTGCCCTCTGCAGTCACATGTTATTAATCCTGTTGGGCTCCATTTGTGAGAGAGTGTGGAGGATTTTGTGGCACATATGTTGAAGTTGTTTATTATGTCTTGCCTTCCCCCTTGTAGGATGTAGGAGAAGCTATGGTCCCTCTCTAGAGTCTATGTGGTTTTGTCCATTCTGGGCACCTGTAGAAACATGGCTGACTCGCTCACATTGTAGATTTAAAGGGCTCATTCTTTGGTAACACAGCTATATATTATTATAGCTATTATTACTAGTTATATGGGATTATACACTGATTAAAACACAACTATGGATATTATATTTAGTTTCTGATGATAGCACCACCTAAATCCTCCACAATGCACCTTTATTTAAAAGGCCATGCATGAAGTTCCCTGTCCTTGACACTTCCATCATGACTGCCAGCAGCAGTAGCAGCTTTTCAAAGGGCTGCTGAGTTGGCTTCAGATAACTCTGTCAGGACCTAAAGGATGTTATTTGAGCTGAGACTTTAATATCTGCTGAGTTAGTTCAAACATCAGAAAAAGCCTTTAAACATGAATTAGATGAGCACTACGGACAATGTCGCTCAGGGGAGCAGGTAGCAGGATGAGGAATTTCAGGAGGAATTAAATGTTGTTACACAGTTTAGGGAAAATGGTTATGCATCCGTTTATGTGAACATAATCCCTTTTAAAATAGGAAACAATGATCTATGTTGCAGACCAGCAAGTCGGCAACCTTATTTGCAACAGGGCTTTCTTAGAGCCTTGTACGTAAACATTTTGCCTGATTGTGCTATCAGAACGCTGGATTGTATTTACCACATCAAAGTGAGCTCTAGCAATCCTTCAGTTTCTATGGGATGATAGGAAATGGATTTAAAATGCTGCCAGTGCTGTCAGCAGAAGACCAAAAATACACTGTGTTTCATAATGCATTCAAGAAATGGGCCATTTTCACTAACAAAGAAGGGATTAGAGGAAAAACATCCACCTTATAAAACGACCACCTCTTAAATTAGAATGGAGCACAATGAGAAGGAGGTTGTATCGGCCTTGTAAAAGGTGCAAAGCAGTGCTGAAGTCTGGCTTATAGAAGTCAGGACCAAAAGCGAACCACCATGACAATGCTAATGCTTGAGTGTACAAATGAAATGGAGGAAGCACTATCCATCCTGAATGCACCATTCATTTGTTCTGTGCATTTTCACACCAGGTGTAAACAGATGTACTTTGCATTGTCCACTTGTGATTGGATCTCATTGGATGTAATATTAATATCAGGTCTGAATAGGGCCTGTATGTCTCTAAGCTTGTAGAGCCACATATTATGCAAAGATGCGAGACTGAATTTTGCTGTGCTACCTTCTTGTATAGTAAACTGTGTACTAATAGCACAAATATCTGTCTGTCTGTAAGTAGAACACATATCTCAAGAACCATTGATAACATCACACTTGGTATGTGTATTGTTAATGTTCCGAAAAAGTGCAGTATCAAATTTTGTCACTCAGTCGCTCAAACATGAATTAAATCACTCTCTCTTTCGCAATGTGTCTTCAAAGTAAAAGCACTGGATTCTATTTCTTGCTGCAATGCTTCATAGTGATCTGAATTACAGTGAAGCCAATCTTTGTAACTTATATGTAATCCACACACGTGAATAATAATAGAGCAAATTCAGTTTCATTTTATAGAAAACTTTGACTATAAAATGTTCATTGCAGATAAACCAGGTAGGATGAACACACCGTTTTCTGACTTCACTCTGCACCGTAGACTGTTTATTAAGAGCTCTGCACACAACGTACAGCACACCAACATTAGAAAAGTGACAGTATACTGTAGAACTGTTTGAGGAGGACTCACTGATGACAATGAATAATTGTGAAGTAGCTCCAGAGCATTAACACAGGACAAGAGAACAGCCCATGGAACAGTGCTAACTAACAGTAACATGATAGTTAAAGGGAACTTATGCTAATTTGCTGAAAGATATGACCACGATGACAATTAGGTGATAGAAATGAGTGTTCACATAACAAAATGATCCAGCAATGTCCATTATACAGCTGTATCTACACTACCAAACCTCATATATTACACTTCCTCATGAAGACCAGTGGGTAAAGGTGTCAAAACTATATGTTGCAACAGTGAAACACAGCAGACACAATGATTCACATGGAAAAAACTGGCTCAAGTTACTGCATGTGACAGAGACCTGGTGTATTTTCCAGCTTAGATATTATTGTTCTCATTTCCTGAGGCCCCCGTGCTGTAATTTGTCACAAAGGACACATCGTCGATGCAAAATGTAACATAACCTCACATGAGCCCTCTGCACATGTTGATCTGTGTGGGTGTTCTCGTTTCTATTTGTCCAGCATTTGTGTTTGTCCACATTGTAATAATGAGTGTATGGCGAGCTCAGTTGGAAATGTGCTGTTTACTGTAAAACAGTCACCTTCACACACAGATTGTATGTGGGAGATTGAATGACTCTGTGTGTGTGTGTGTGTGTGTGTGTGTGTGTGTGTGTGTGTGTGTGTGTGTGTGTGTGTATGTGTGTGTGTGTGTGTAAGGGAGAGGCTGGCTGGATGGGCCTGGTATTAGGTTACAGAAGGCACGGAGTAGTTTTTTTGCTCGGTGACTGTCTCAGATCAATTAAGAGGGAGAGTGGGGTTGGGGATGGTGGTGAGACGGCTGATGAAAGGAATGGAGTGGATGAGGAAAGAGGAAATGAGGGAACATTAAGTTGACAGGTCAGGGAGGAGCTGTGTGAGGGGATGGAGAGATGGAGAGATAAAAAATGTTTTCAAAAAAGGCAGAGGATATTGCAGCGGGAGAGGGTGTCAAGAAACAACCGGCCATGCAATAACCATGATCTGCTGGTGTGTCATGGGGAGAGAGAAACGATTCCTATGCAGAATTTGAGGAAAATAAATTCAATGACTGAATCACCACGAGGACGTTCACTCTGAAATATGCTCTCTTGCTTCTGCAATGCTCAACAAACAAAGAAAATCAAACACCGGCCCTTCGCAGAGGTGACGTGCGGTGAATCAGTCTTGAGGCAAATTGTGAAGGAAGAATTGTTTTAGATGGGATGAGTGATCGGACACGGAGCATACGAGCGAGAAAGTGAATTTTGCTGCAATGAATAACAACCAGAATCACCTTTACTTTAAAATACATATTTTATATATTTATTTTTTATTTTATTTATTCTCTTCTTTGAGAACCATCGCAGCAGCAGGGAAACAACATACCTGATGTATACGCTACAAAGCAAAGATTCTTATTATTCCACAAGTGCGCTGCTAATCAAATGTTGAGGATGTCTCCAGCTGGGATAACTGCCTCCCATATTTGTTTACTAACCATCTCCACTCTGTGTTTACATCTCGCACGGCAAATATTGCTTCCAGAGGAGAATATCTAATATCTCATATTCCTGAAAGTCGTCCTGCGGTCAAGGAGAATGTGGATTGAAAAAGACGAATCATGTGCAGTAGCTCAAACACCGTAAAATACTTTTAATGAAATGAATGGGATGTATTTATTGCTAACTATAGAAGAGTATGCTCTCAGGATTTCTCTTTGTCACTGAGAGAGGTGAACTTAGTAGCTGTCACTTTTGTTCACTAGGGTTCAACTCCAATCATCTGGCAATATGTTTTTTCTGTGGTAGCAATAAACCTTTGTCTGCCGCAGTGTGTGCTGTGATGTGCAGATCTTCTCTTATTACACGTTTTACTGCCACAACTCAGTAGAATCGCCGGAGGGAGAAGGTATAGATGTGGTATACGGTGCTCGGTTAGTGACCATCTGTCGTACGCTACTTTTGACGATGTGATTTCAGTGATGTCTATAGTTTACAGGAAGTTCATTTTGACCCTGCAAACATCCCATAGAATTTGGACTTATTTGTTATTTTTTAAAGCAAAGTGGAAATTCCACATCCAGACAAGTTTCTTGGCTGATGTTGGCACCAAATGGCCTAAAAATCTTTTCTTGGTTTGGCGACATCTCCTCCTCTTTTGCCGACAGACAGAAAAACGAACCAAGAGGAAACAAATCAGAACATCCCGAGCAGAGAACACCAACCAGTCTTAAGTCTCCGCTTGTTTCCTTCCAGTCTCTCAACTTGATCAACAATCAACACGTTCAACCCCGTGTACATGTTACGTGCAGACACCCAGCCGCTCTCATTACCTGTTCTCAGTACCATCGGCCAGCGGCTACTTCTAAGAATTTCCCAGCTCTAATTCAAAGCAGCGGGACGATTCGTCTTGTTCTCTCGCAGCGGGTAAATTGCTGTTTACACTTCTGTGAAAATATGAAGACGGGCGGCAGGAGGAGGATGCAGTCAATCACACGTGATAACATCCCTCCTCTTTCCTCTTTCTAATCATGCTGTTTATGAGCAGGGCAATGCATCATGTGTTGCACGTAGACAGTTTGTCATGTCGTGGATAGATTGTGTGTTAATGGGGGGGGGGGTAGATCATTTACAGATGGACCTGCAGTTTGCCACTCAAACCCCTCAAGGTGATATTTAAACCACCCTTACTTCTACGCTGCATGGTGCCTCATTTCTTATAGCTCCTTCTGTGCCTTCTTCATCCATCCCTCTCTCCATCTCTGTCTTCCCCTTTCCCCTCCCTCAGCCTGTCCCTCTCTGCGTCACTGTATCTGTGCATTGAACATCAGTGTGTGCTAAATGACAGAGGTGCAGAGGCGGCTTTGGATGGAAGCTAAAACAGAAACTGTCCTCCTCTCTCTTTCTCTCTCTTTCTCTCTCTTTCTCTCTCTGTCTCTCTGTCACACACTCAGCCCCAAACAGAATAACTGTTATTTAAAGACAAGAGCTCATTTAAAAAAAAAAAAGCCCTGGGAGAGATGGATGGGTGGCAGGAGAGGAAGGGAAAGATGGAGGGAGGAGAAAGAAGGGAGGTTCCTTGTGATGGAGCGATGTGAGAGAAGCAGGAGGAGGAGGAGGAGGCACATGATGTCATCTTTTAACCCTATACCGCTCCCCGCGCCTCCCCTCTGTTTCCTCCCCGGATTTCTTCCTCCTCCACTCTCCATCTCTCTCTAGCAGGACTATATTTAGAATTGTGCAGCTGTGTGTGTGCCTTTGTATGTGTGCGTCTGTGTTTTGATGCAGGGAGCTGGCATTGCTCAGTTGTATGTTATACTGCTCCTTTTCTCCTCTCTTCTTCTCTCCTCTCCCCTCCTCATCCCCTCCTCTACTCTTCTCTCCTCTCCTCCATCTTTTCTACGTCACATGCTGTCTTTTCCCTCTCTTTGGTTCAGGTTGTCTTTTGTTTATTGGCCTCTCTCCCTGTCTATTTAAAGGGTGAGGGTTAGTCTATATTTTTTGGTATGTATCCAAAGCCTGATATTGTTTATTTCTCTGTGCCATAAAGCCCCATTGTTGTTTTATTGAATCCACTCCCTTCATTACAAAAAACATAGTCATAAACACACACCACCCTGCTGCTGTAAACACTGAAAATAGTCACCAACAAATGCTCTATTTACTCTGAGTAATGTTTGTGACAAATAACATGGCCTCACCGTTTTAGGAAACTACTGATCTTTAAAAAAAAAAAGAAAATATGCATTTAGGACACACTTTAAAGGGTTTGCATAATCAGTAGAAACCAATCATCTCAAAATTTGCTTCTGATACAGTTCACTCTTGGGAAGATACTTTCTCACCCAACTCCCTTTAGATTCTGGCAATTAAATATCTTCTTATTTATTCGAAAAAAATATCACGCTGCTCTCCTCTGATGTGTCTATAAAAATCAAAGTGCTTCAGTAGGTAGATTTCTAAACTGCTTTTGCGACCTGTCTCCCCTCTGACTATTTTCAGCCTCTTTCCTATCAGCTCTATTTCATAAATCCAAAATTGAATGACATTGTTGGACATTACATGGCACTGCTGAGTGTTACACAAGACAACAAGAGAGTGGGATTGTGTCTTTTCACTGCGTGAGTTTTGCAGCGACGTTGTATGTTGTATGTTTTATGTTTCTAAAACTCAGCGCGAGTTGCTGCTCCCATCTCCTTTAACATGCTTTTACAATCTTGGTTGTGTAACTTTGCCACATGAGGATGGAAGTTTAAATCCTTCTGCGTTAAGGTGAACTAAACAAAGGTAAACAAAGTCTTTAAATTCTATCGCCTACATCTTGTCCCAGCACTTATTTAAAATACCAATTTGGATTGTCAGACAGCTGAAAATAGCTCTGATGTTATAAATGACTCACTTGCTGTGATTAAGGCCTTAGTTAATATTCTCGTCACTGCACTGACATGATATTAAAAGCTGTGAATGAATGAGTGTGGACTGAACCACGTCGACCTAATAACAGCAGAGGAAACCAGTGTTTCTCGACTGAGTTTGATTCTTTCATTTTCTCTTCCTTCACTCTCCCACACTCGCTTTCACATGACCCGCAAAGTCCTCTGCTTCCCTTCATCTCCCGTCTCTCTCTTTATCTTCTCACCTCCTCCCTCACTCTGGCTCTCCACTTGCATCCACATATCTTTCCCTTCGTCTTTTTCACCTCACTCAGTTCTTATTTTTTCTTTCGGTCACAGCACATCTTCACACAATTACTGTCCATTAAAAATGGATTATTTCCCCTTCACAGGCCGTCTTCAGAGCGAGGGGGGGAGAAAAAAAAGAGATGGGGGAGCTTTGAGAAAACAGGAGAGGACGAAGAGATAGAAAGGATATGGATAGATTAGGAAGGGGCAAAGGGAGGAAGGGAAAAGGAGGTGGAGATTGAAGGAATGTGAAAAAGGATAGAAAGAAGAGGTGAAGATGAAGGTTCAGGATTGACTTCAGTTATCTCCACCAGCCAGAAGACAGCTCCAGAGGGGTTTTGTGGACTGCAGAGTTAGAGTCATATTTATTCTCCCAAAAAAAGTCAGAATCGCTCGCCCTCTTCATTTTTTCACACTTGTTTTTCACGACAGAATCAGAAAATAGTGAGAACTTTTCCATCACACAATCATCCAGTCACTGAGAAACGGGTGCGATCCAAGAACGAACTGGTCGCTCACTAAGGACAGATAACAGTGGATGTAAAATGGACATAAAGGAAAGTACAGAACAGTCACAGAGGGACTTTATGCAGGTCAGGAACATAGAAGATTGAAATGTATTTTTGCATTCACATTTTGAGTTCGTCATGATTAATGGAATATAAAATAATGTGTGACACATGAAGCAAAGGGCCGTCCTCCTCCTTTTGTAGTGCAGCTCAGTGCCAAAGGGAGCAGATGGTCCTGGTGTGCCCACAAGAGTTGAGGGGGTCTGGGGCTGGAAGAGCTCCAGTCAGACCCCCTCCTCACCCCTCCTCTGATTCCCACCTGGGGGTTAAGAAGGGTTAAATCTAATCCTCATCCTGCTGTGTGTGTGTGTGTGTGTGTGTGTGTGTGTGTGTGTGTGTTTGAGGGAGCCGTAGATCATCCTCCTTCCAACTGCACAGTTAGTCTAGACTGTTTCCCAGCCGTCATATCCTCTCTGTGCCTTTTGTCTTGTCTTGCTCTGACAGCTCTTACAAGGTGTACATGCAAAGATTTCCCCCACTTACAGCTGTTTATCAAGGACATATCTAGTAAAGATATAATACAATTTTATTATTTAGTTAATAAAGCACTCACTTCTGCCATGCACAACTTTATTATGGACATTTCTAGTACTATTAAATACAAGTTTACAAGCCTTAATAATAATTTACTTCTGCCTTGTACACATTAAAAGGACCAACTTTTGGGTTGTAAAAATGACTGCTGACCTTGTTTTACTTTAAAAAATGATATAATATAATTTATTCATGCCATTGATTCCTGTACGTGTCTATGCCTGTTCTGTGTTTTAAATCTGTTTGCAGTGTTTTATCATGTTTTTCCACTAAGTTTTAGTGTCATTTTCTCCAGGGTCTTTTGAAATGTGTCAGTTATTTCAAGTATTTCACCCGTTTTAGTGCAGTACACACTAACATGCTGACCAGTGGGGGTGGCCAGTATTTTTCTATCATGAATATACTACAGAAATCTTTATGTTACTGACCTCCCATTCATCTCACTTATACAATATATATAAGGATCTAAAATCTGGATATTTTTAGCTATTGAGTCATCAGTCATCTGGGTTTTCAGAAAAAAGAACCATACATTCCAATTCAGCTGCTGTCAAAGCCTGTGAATGTCTATTATGGTGTTTACTTCATTTTTAAACATGTTTTTTTTTTAACTTTGCATGGTGCTTTGTTCTGCTGAGTTCCACACTCCCTCAGGCCTGTGGATTCAATTTAAAACTCATTGTAGTAGCTCAGTTAGCCGCCTCAATATCGGCTACTTCCTCTACACCTGTGGAAAAGTGGAGTTTTCAGAGCTGCAAGGTTTTAATGTGACGGCCGGCAGCAGGTTGATTCATTGTGACAAACAGGTCTGGGGAGTGAATCTGACAGGTAATAGGACTGAGACACAACACAACCCTCTATTGGGGTGTGTGTGAACATGTGTGCATGGATGATCGCCCCTGTGTGTGTGTGGTTGTGTACAAATGTATTTGTGGAGTAATAGTCTCTTTCCTTCATTACCTTTGAGAGAAGATCGAGCCTGTAGAACACATACTCCAGCTTATGTTATCACACAATTCACTTTCAGGAACGCCATTAAGTTTCGCCTTTAACTCCCTTGTCTAACTTTTTCCTCCTTCTCTTTCTTTCTTTCCCGTCCAGACGCCCCGGTGGCAGAGCTACACGACCTGTTCTGCAAGAAGCTGCAGCAGTGCTGCGTGCTGTTTGACTTCCTGGACTGCGTGGCCGACCTGAAGGGGAAGGAGATCAAACGTGCGGCGCTCAACGAGCTGGTGGAGAGTGTGGCCACCAGCAGAGGCGTCCTCATAGAGCCTCTTTACCCAGAGGCCATAAAGATGGTAGGAGCGAGGAGGAGGAGGGAGGTTAGGGATGGATGGATGAAAGAGAAATAAGTCAAAGCTTAAGTATCCAAAAGAAAATGTGAACTGAGATCTGAGGACAAACAGTGACAAACAATGGTCATGAAGGATGGGTAAATAGATCAATAGCAAAATGGATGGAGGGAGAAGAAATATAGAAAGCCAGAGATATATTTCCACACATGAATCAATCCTCATCAAATCCAACAGCTGGAGGCTCGGACCATAGCAGGAAAAGAGAGGAGAAGAGGAGGAGGAAAGCAGGGATATAAGGGGACAAAGAGAAGTCACTAGAGGCTAAAAACAAAGGTCGTGAGAGAGGAGAAGAGAGAGGAAGGAAAGGAGTGGATAGACAGGAAGAAAAGGAGAGAGAAAACATTTGCAAAGGGTGCTAAGAAGCAGAGGCTGCAAAGATGACGAGGGAGAGAGGGAAGGAAAGATAGAGTGGGGATGTGGTAGAGAGTGTGGACAGTAACGGAGCAGCAGAGATCCCAGAGGATGTAAAAAGAGGAGGAGAGGAAGAAGAGATGAGGAGAGGAGGGTAAGCAAGCAAGAGGATGATTCGCAGAGGATGTGAAAACGCTGATAGGATGCAGGGTGGGGTGGATGGAGAGTGGGTGGGGTTTAAATGTGTGGTCGAAGGCTTTCAAAAGCTTAGATTATTAGGTGACCAATAATAGAAGGAGGAGATAGCATCATCAATTATGGCCGACAAAAGGCCCAGACCACATTTTGTCTTTAAAATTTATTTTTTAAATCAGATGCAAAAGTTTCTTCATTTTGATTGGACAGTTGTGTTGTTATATCCATACAATACTTCCACCAACTTTCCACAACTGTAGCACTTCTTCAATTTGCATGATTCACCTGATATTTCCCCTTGAGGCGAAGATAAACTTGATTTTTACTACAAGTGCACATGCGCGTCACGGCTGCCTCATGCATCCTGCGTCTATTCGGTGCATAAATTGTGCTCGTTCTCAGAAATGAAGGTGAAATGAGATGAAAATCTGGAAGTGGCTGAAAAATCGGCTTGAGTCTCGTCTGAGTTCTGTCGTCTGCTGGAATCCTTTAGTAACACGCATAGAACCTAAGCAACACGAACAATAACGTTCAGTTACTGTGTAAGTGTAGTGTAGCAGGAAAACATTTTGCTCTTGCTAAACTTTTTCTCCACCACTCTACCCTTCCCTCCTCTCCTCTCCTCTCTTCGGCTCTGGTTTTCCAGATCTCTGTAAATATCTTCCGGACTCTCCCACCCAGCGAGAATCCAGAGTTTGACCCTGAAGAAGATGAGCCGACACTGGAAGCTTCCTGGCCTCATCTGCAGGTACATTACACGCAAATACTTTTTGTGATATATGTTTTCATCATTTCATACATTTTCTTTACAGAGGAAAAAGGACAAAGGACAGGTGCAAGTGTTGACTCTGGCATTGCTCTCTGAAGAATCATTGAGACGCACTTGATTTGCTATTTTAGAGGAACACAATGCCGTGTCCTTGAGTGCCATGAAAAATAGGCCCTACTATATATTACATACTATATTCTGGAGGACGACAATGCCGTGCGATGCACACAACTCCCAGCAGGCATTGCCTTTATTGCAGCGTACAGCCTCTATCGACACATAAACACACTGTTTGTGAGCCTGAGCTCCACTGGATCAGTTAAAGCAGCAGTTTTTATAAAAACAAAACTGTTTCATCAACCAGTGTTTTTCTTGAGTTAAATAAGAGGATTGATCCCACACTCATATCTGTCCATAGCATTAAGACAACCTCAGCAGCGCCCTCTAAAGCTCATCGATTCAAAGGTTTCATCTCATTAGTTTAAGCCTTGTGAAAACTAAAGTGTAAAAATAATAATTATTGTAGTTTTAGGAGGAATTATGTAAAGAAGCAAATAGACATACTGTAATTTCTGCTTCTTTTCCAACCTTTAGCTGGTGTATGAGTTCTTTCTGCGTTTCCTGGAGAGCCCAGACTTCCAGCCCTCCATGGCAAAACGCTATGTCGACCAGAAGTTTGTCTTGCAGGTGAGTCTGTCTCTTCTCCCTTCTTGAAAAATGAATTTCCACGCTCTAAGATAAACAAAGTTCTCATTTGAAACATACCTACTTGCTTGTATCCAGATTTGGGTCCACACGTAAAGAAATGATTTAAAGATGCCACAGTGCTTGTTGAATAACATTTATCTTTAATATCCTGCTTATGTTAGAAAAAGATGAGGAGCTTTATTGCTGTGTGGCTGGTAAAAATATACAGTATCTCTAATGGCCATGTAATGAAAAATGAGAGAGATACTCCAGCAAATATTCAAATATTCCAATCACTTTGGGCTTCGGAGCTGGCTGTTGTCGTGAGCAGTTTAGAGAATGAATGCAGTTGCAGTGTAGTTGTGTCTTTAATTATCCAGTATGTGTGTGTGTGTAGCTCCTGGAGCTGTTCGACAGTGAGGACCCCAGGGAGCGGGAGTACCTAAAGACCATCCTGCACCGTGTCTATGGAAAACTACTGGGTCTCCGAGCCTACATCCGCAAACAAATCAACAACATCTTCCTCAGGTACAGGCTGCAGTCTATTAATACAATATGCATGACTCAAAGGTGCCACTTAAAGCATTTTAACATCAATTTAAAAATAAAACAAGCAAACAGTAGCAGGGAGAAATGCTGCCTCTTTGATTTCTCTAATGTATTTTTCAGGTTAATGCGTCTAAAGACTTAAGAGCACAAAATTCACACCAGTGGTTATTAAGTGATATCATTAGCTGTTGCGACTAATAGCTTGATGAGGAGCGAATTGGACTAAAAGCCTGAGACTTGACTTCTCCTAAATATCTTGTCAGGGATCAAGCATTGGGGCGAATGTACACAGGATGACTTTTCAAAAGATGCGATTCATTTCACCCACAATAAACAAATTAGAAACTGGGCATTCTCAAAAGGACTGCTCTCAATGAGACAAGAGGGCTGATCGAACCATTTCAAAGGGTAGGAGGAAACAACAATACCCATCAAAAGAAACCCCGACCCCCCCCATGCTGATGTAGCACTTGGTCCGGTCCATTTACAAGCTGCTGTATTTACCCAGGCTCCAGCCATGGCTGCACCTCTTGGCTAAACCAGGAAGGAGAACTTACAAGGTAACTCAAAGACAAAGAATGAATAATTGATACAGCTGATAATGACAAACCAAATGTGCGCTCCTCATTTAGAATACAGAGTGGTTTCAAAATTATTTCAATAAACAAAATTCTAAAACCAAAATGAATGGTTGTGATTTTGTGGTGTGATGTAGTGAACATATATTCAGTCTGATCTTTGTGGGGCTTTAGAAGTCAGGAATGTGCTGCAGGAATGTTTTGACTCCTGAAACATTTCCAAAACGCTTTTGTGGACAAAGATCGTTTTAGTTTGAAGACACTACTTTTAAACAAAAACGTGTTTGTATGGATGTAGCCTGATACTTGAGGTTCTTTGCATCTGAAATGTTTCTCTAACAGAAAGCTGTATACTGCCCGGCATGCACATAAATGTTTGCACGCGTATCTTCATCCTGCATCTGAGCTGCGAACTGAATCATCCTGCAGGGACAATCTCATTAAACGATCACCAGCTCCGACCAACAAAAAACGCTGTGTCTTACAAGCCCCTTCCTTCAGCGTGTGGCTAAACTGTTGTCTTTTGTTGTGTTTGCAGTTTAAATCAAACACGGGGAGCTGCAATGCTGAAACGTTCTGTTTTATGTTTCACTTCACTGGTTTTGGTGTCGTTGTTTGTGCCTTCTGACACCTGCAGAGCAAGCATATTTCCTCAAGTCTGACCGAATGTCTTTTTTTCTCTATTCACAGAAGTTACACAGGAAATTGATAAATTCTTTAGATAGACAGGAGTATCAGGACATGGTTGAGCATGGCTCACTTTATGCAAACATAACAGAATATGTTTTACTCTTTCTGCATTTATTTATATGACCAGAAAGTGTTATGCTTGATTTAATGATAAATAATCACAAGTCTTTGCACGTGTGTGATGTTTCAGGTTCATATATGAAACTGAGCACTTCAACGGAGTCGCAGAGCTGCTGGAAATCCTCGGCAGGTTGGTACACACACACACACACACACACACACACACACACACACACACACAACGAAATTGCAATTGTTGATCCAAGAAATCCAAGACAAACTCAGCAGAAAGAAAAGTTTCCACAATGATGTTGATATCCAGTCACATGTTGTATGTGGTTGTGCATTGTTCTTGGTTAGCTACATTCTTGATAATGTTATAGTTTACAATAATGGAGATAAGGGCGGCTGTGGCTGAGGGGTAGAGCGGTCGATCCCAGTTTTCCACATTTGCATGCAGAAGTGTCCTTGGGCAAGATGCTGAACCCTGAATGGCCCCTCATAGAAATAAAAAAAGTGCTGCCCATAGATGCGCTGTATAAAAGTGCGTGTGATGGGTGAATGGCAAAATGTACTGTAAAGTGCTTTGAGTGGTCATCAAGACTAGAAAAGACCAATAAATAAAGACCATTTACCATAACTTTGTATAATAAATCTCTTCAAGGCTCTCTGCTATTTCAAGTTGCAGCTCTTTACGAACATCTATAAATATGAATACTTTTGTGACAGGTTGTTCACGATGATGCTACACTACATGAGTTTAACCCTGGTAGCCTTTATCATCATAGTAAATCAACACGACTGTATCAGGACATCAGGTTTCAGTGTCCTACAGTCTGATGAGACAGAGGCATCATGCACTGTCTCCCTGTGCTCATGCAGAAAGCATGAAGTTGCAAATGCAGCACTTTTATCCGTCAATATCTTTTGTTGTGAATGATTACAGTTGTTCAAACCGTGAAACGTGTACATATCATTGTCTATAGTGGTGACCTGTTGTAAACATGACATGATTGTTGCACTGTGTGTTTCCCAGTGTCTGGAAATTAAATGTGCTTATTTACTTAGAGACAAGATAGAAGATGGATGGATGTAACTGAGCGAGTGTGAAAGGTACAAAGCAAAGTGTTCGACTCTGATGAGACAGAAACGCCTTTTAAATAATCTACATGTTCAACATAGGAGAAAGAATTCAAACTGATTGAAGCTGTTTTCGGACATAAACTCTGCAAAATGGCTGGAAAATTGGGTCTGGACATTTTCCAGACTTTGTCTTTTATAAATGTGGAACACACCAGGAGACCGCTCACTGTAGGAAAATGTCTGGAACATTCAGGGTTAGGTGGGAGTTGAGCCTGCAGGAGCACATTTTTGTTTCCAGCACGTAAACATTGAAGTTTGATGGCATCTTCTATATGTATGGGACCAGTTTTGCGTCCGTCACGTGTTGGAACCGTCATCAACACGCACGCTGTGAATTTTCCAGAAATCGTCTTGCTGTATTCTCACATGGGCTCATTCGGACATTTTCTTGACATTTCACATGGGACTGGCAGGAAATGGTACAAAAAAATGTCCTCAACCGACATTTGTGTTCTCGCCCACAGCCACTCAGGGCAATTTCAGGAGATTACAGCTTTAGACTGAAGTACTTTGAATGCTTTTTCAATAACACAACTTCAATTATTTATAATGTTTCTCTTTCGTCCTAACCCTAACATAAAGGACGAAGAGATTTGTTCAAAAACCCCAATTTTTCTTCAAACCCATCGCTGCCATTTCAGCCGCTAATGATGGACAAAATGCGCGGCGAATTTTGAGGTCCGACCAATCACGGGTTAACGGCGAGAAGAGGGAGGAAGGTAGTGGAGAGGATGAGAATAGAGGGAGGGATGGAGGGATGAGAGGATGAGTGAGTGAAAAAGTGAGTGAGTCAGATGTGGAGGATGGTGGGAGGAGGGAGAGCAGGATGGGAGAGAGAGAGGTTTGTATTCATGTTGGTGGTAACAGGGGTATTTATAGCTCCTCCCACACATGGAGAGAAGGAGAGAGGGATGGGCGAGGGAGGATGCATTGAACAAAAAAGTGAGAGAGAGAGAGGGCAGGAAGAAGACAGAGGCATTCAGAAAAAGTGGTGAGATGGAGGCAGAGACAGATTAGAGGAACAGCAGGAGAGAAATATGATTGAATGGATGTTCTAGTAGACAGATTAAGATGCTGTTAGAAAACGAAGGCCGACAGACAGTGTGTTGTGTGTCAGAGCGACTGAGACACACACACAAACATAAACCTGACAAACAGCTCACTGCTAAATAAGAGGCATCATTTCCAAGTTTAGTTCCCACTCCTCCACCGCTCTGCTGTTCCTCTTGGAGGCTGCATATCAGTCAGTGGAGTAGTGAACACACCACGCATTCGTCCAGTCACTTGGAAATGGACTCAAGAGCACAAGAATAGACTCCTACACACAGACAGATGCACATGTGAAGTCTTTGGAGTAAAATGTGATGTAGATAAAAGAGTTGGATCGCAAGAAGAATATTATCTGTCACAGTAGGGATGACATCATGGTTTATTCTCGTTTTCAGTTGTCTAACAGCTGAACTGGATTGCCTGCTGCAACCGTCGATTGATCAATTGATTGGTTGCCTGAATCGATCAAAACAACTTGTTTGCTATTAAATTCAAGGCATTTATTCTGTGAAAATGTCAAACATTCACTTTTTTACAGCTTCTCAAATGTGAAATTTGCCGCTTCTCTCTGTTTTAGAGAAAAAATATGTAACGATTAAAAAATAAAATGTCTAAAAACATTATTTTGTTATCGTTGGCTGATTGAGGGACCCCCTAGAAGCCAAAGTTACGTATTGTATTTTTTTATCTAATATGTTTTATATATAGATAAATAATACTAAGTGATTTATATAGTCCGGCTCTGGGAACAACCAGAAGACTATCAGCTGATTCAAGATGGTGTGCAGGCTCATGGGAAGTTAGAAAACCCCTGATATACACAGGTCATATGTAAAATCTTAAAATCAATGCAACCAAAAAACAGGGAGCCAATGCATCGAGGCTAAAATCTGTGTGGTGTGGTCACGTTTTCTTGAACCAGTAATGGTCCTTACAGCAGCGTTCTGTGCTAGTTTTGTTTTTGGTCATGTTGACTGTGAAAAACTTCATATTTTTGTTTTTGCCAGAAAAAAACCAAAGAAATCCATGCACCCCAGACTGTGACTGTAACCTCTTGCCTCGTCTCCTCCTCCACAGCATCATAAATGGCTTCGCCCTGCCTCTGAAGGCCGAACATAAGCAGTTCCTGGTCCGGGTCCTCATCCCACTACACACGGCAAAGTCCCTTTCCATCTTCCATGCACAGGTCAGTGATAGAACCCTAAAATATTCTTCTCTTATAAATGCTTTTAAAAATGCAGGTATCTATCATTATTTGCTGAAGTCTTTAGAGACTCCAATCCTCCACCTGCTGTAGTGTGTGACTGGCTTTATTGGCTCCTGCACTGTACCTTCTATCCCGGGGGATTGGTTCTAATTAGCATCAACAAACTCTGCTATTCAGAATGTGTCTCTTGTGTTTCATGTAACAGTTTGCCAACATTTGCCTTGAATATAACGTGTATATGTAAGGGAAATCTTTATTAAATGATGTGATAAAATATGATTCACATAAAATCTCAGCAGTGGTGGTCAGTGGTTTCTTCAGTGTGTCACATCCACCACTAGGAGGCAGAGTTGAGTCAGATAATGTTGCATAAGATGAATTTGTCTTTGAAGTAGATAATGTGTGCCTTTGGTGTGTCTCTGTGTGTGAGTATGTGTGATTGGGATGGTGCACAGACGCAGACGGTGGCCACTCTATTGTGTGTGTGTGTGTGTCCTTGCATTTTATTCCTGTCACACGGTATTTGATTATGCAGAGGGTTTGCTCTTCACAAACTGGTCTGTAGTGTGTTTGTGGGCGGTAGCGTGTTTGAATATTCTGGGTCTCAGCATCACCGTGCCCTACATTTCTCCTCCGCTTCTCTCTCCCTGTGGTTCACACACATACATTATTCACACTCACACACGCTCAGTTTGACGGGGTCACGGGGGAAACGGCGCTCGTGGACAGCAGCAGTGCTGCACTCAGTAGGTGCGGCTGCACAGGACTGACCCACTTCTAATATCTAAATATCACAAACATAATGTCACACACGCACCTTCTCATAATCTTAAAGGATTCTCAGAGCTGTGAAACACACTTGAATCATCCTTCCTGTGGCCTGTGAAGGGTTTTCCCATTTATATTCATATTACGTTATTATAATAACAGCTGTTAGAGCTGTGGAGCCACAACATGGTTACAAATCATGGTGCCAAATCAAAAAGCAATAGAACTTTTGCTTGTTTCCTAAGAAACTGACAAACATACCCTTAATGTTTCAACTTGTGTACGTAATTACTTTTAAAAAGAAATTAGAGTTTTTGTGCTGTGAAAGAATGCCATAGGTTAGTGTTTTCCAGGTACTCTAATTTGATTGGTGTAATATTCCCTGTCGTATGCACTAGGCTATTTTCGTTCCAACTGCCACACAAACTTTTTTTCCGTTGCTTGGTCCCGTTAACACTTTTGCATGTCACCCCGTGGCTCTGCACGTTGGTGACTTTGTGCAGAGTAACGTGTGTGCTGAGGTTTAAGGACGACTCCATACTGTGAGTTTTGACAGTCTGGCCATTCGCCTACGCCACAGCTGGACCCACGAAATAAAGACAGCTAACGCACCCTTCTCTTTATAATGTCTAACTTCTATGCACGTTTAGCATTTTAGGCTAGGTAGTTTTCATTTTCCAGGTAAAAACCATAGACTGTGTATAAGGATGGACAACAGGACTCCTCCCCTAAAGTAAAGCCAAAGCGACATAAACCAGACTAAAACGACAAAGTACCTACATGTCAAATCGATTTCTGTTTCTGTTTAAGTTTAATAATTAATTGGTTATATGATGCTATAAAAACGAGATGAAAACATCATGATTGACAGCTGAGACTGACTCATGATTGGTCAAACCTGTGTATTGGTGGGATCTTGAGGGTTCGGTCACAGAAACGTGAATGTTTCAGCAACAAAACATCTTCTGTGGGGCCTTGATACTGTAACTCCATCAAGCGATTGATACTGTGCATACTCTGTTTTCAAGATGGTTGTGTTTTAATCTGGGTTAATTTTGGTTGAATTTCTAGAAAGTGGGAGGAAGTGAAGATGCGTCGTCCATCTTTACTAGTTGAACTAACTTGGTATCACGACGGGTCATTCCCACTGTTTAGGGTTGTGAAGGGTTAATCCAGTGAAGATAATTCAGTGTTTGTACAGTACCTGATAAAGTGAAAGAACTGTAAAAAGGCTCTCTAGAATGACTCCAGAAATAGAGCTTAATTTGACCTGTCACCTTGACAAATCAATAATGGTAAAATCTCAGCCTTTAAAAAAAACTACGGCGTCCATTATCCTCAGCCAACGGCCCCGCGCTCCCACAAAGCCTGTCCTGACAACAGAATCCAACATCATATTTACCCCGAGCCATTCCTCTAATGCCTCGCTAATGCCTTAAATAGTTTGACCGTGCAGCACCTTGATTTTAATCCTCGCCTTTTTCCTGCTTTACTTTTTATTCAAGCCTGACATCCCTGCTTTCAGCGCTCCCTCCGCACCCTCTGTCTCTTTGCCGCCATTATCATGTTGTGGTGTGAGTGAAGGACGGGAAAGTTAGGGAGCAGCTGGAGTGCAGTCAGCGAAGAAAGGTGCGCGGTATGAAGGAAAGAGGATTAGGAAGGTAAAAAAAAAGATTAGATGTGTGGAAGATGTGAACGCCAGAGAGACAGACGATGGAGCTGCAGGTCAAGGAAAAAGGAGACACAAACAAAACTCATTTTCCCAATAACCATCATGTGCTGCCTGTCCTGTGTGCAAATAGAAAACTGGAAAAATCCGGTGTTCTTCTATTTTAATAACAAATAATCCTATTTATCGTATTTATATAAGAGTCCGTAACAAGACATAAATAGGCATGAAGAGAAAAGACAGAGGCAGAGACAAAAGGTCTAAACTCTATCTCACATTGCCCTTGAGGGACTTTGTGTGTGTGACATCACTCCTTCCGAAGTAAACACACGCACACACAGTCTCCGTCGCCACGGTGCCCCGCTCGCCACGGCAACCGGCCCTGGGCGAAGGGGGCAACCGCAAAACACACATGCACACACACACACACTTTCGCAGAATAATCGGAAATGATTGCAGATCATATGAGGGGAGACAAGAGGTGATGTAGAACAAGACACACACACACACACACACACACACATCTCTCATTGGAAAACTTGTCTCTCCGATCTTTAGCAGTGTGTAATCCTGAGGGATAACTGCTAAGGTCCCTATTGTCTCTTTGACAGCTTTAGGGAATGTGTGTGTGTTTGCTCTGGTATGCATGTTCTAACCTCACCTATTCTGTCCTTACAGCTGGCCTACTGTGTGGTGCAGTTTATGGAGAAAGATGCTACAGTCACTGAATATGTAAGACTGGTTTTTATTACCTTACCATAATGACCGTGCAACAACACACTTGCTAATTAAATTCAAATGATAATTCGGCTTTGTTTGTTTCTGGTTTGTTACTTTATTTTTGTTGTCATGCTTTTTGGACAAAAGTCAGATGATATCATAGAAGTTCCATGGAAGTTTTAAAGCTGCACTAAAGGATCTTTTTCATATAAACAGTGGGTAAAAGATGTCACTCATAGTGATAAACTCTGCGTTTTAACATTTCTTAGATCATTCTTTTGGTTTTGGGGCCCAGAACTTTACTGTTTCCATAAAAAAGCTTGGAGAAATTCACTGTTTACTGTCTGACAATCGGTCTTCATATGATTCCCTGAATCAACCACGGCTCATTTTACACTTTGAATAGTTCACAAATGTAAAGTTCACTGCAGCGTTATACACTTTTTATCTCTGCAGATCATCAGAGGGCTGCTCAAGTACTGGCCCAAAACCTGCACGCAGAAAGAGGTGAGAAAGCTGATGAGATAAATCTCTATGGACATCGTAACAGCTTTATTTTCTTTATTGTGTGGTATTAATTGGGTGTTGGTGCGTGGTGTGTGTTAGGTGATGTTCCTGGGGGAGATCGAGGAGATCCTGGATGTGATCGAGCCGTCTCAGTTCATCAGGGTCCAGGAGCCGCTCTTTAAACAGATCTCAGCCTGTATCTCCAGCCCTCACTTCCAGGTTAACACTGCATACACCCCTGTCTGCATTCAGACCATGCAGGAATATTAAGTGTTATCTAAAAATATGGGTCAAAATTCTAGAAAATGATCACTTATATAGTGACACAAATCAATTATTCATGTTAAAATTATAACATAATCCCTCCATATTATGTTATATTATATCATATTATATTGTGTTATTTTATCATATAATATTTGAAGGCCTTGTTATGTAATGATTTGGCCCTTAAATTTGAACTGAATTAAATTATTTTTTGCCTTGTTTAGATATATTATATTATATTCAGAATCGTTTTTTAATTGCCAAGCAGGTTTACACATACAAGGAATTTGCTGTGGTATATCTGTTCAAGCATAATATATACAAATAGGAAACACAATTATAATATAAAAAAATATTAGGGGAGGGATTGTGTAAAGTACAGTTAGTCCGTTATTTGCCATGGGAAGTTAAAGTGTCCCAGACAGGGACATCAGTGTAGTCCAGTGATATTAAGATATTATATTATATCATGTGATATTAGATTAGCTTAATTCATATTATTATCATATTAGATATAAATGTTTAAAAAAGTCTGTGTGTGTGTGTAGGTAGCGGAGCGAGCCCTTTACTTCTGGAACAACGAATACATCCTCAGTCTGATAGAAGAGAACTGTCAAGTCATCCTGCCGCTGGTGTTCGCCACCCTCTACAGAGTCTCCAAGGAGCACTGGAACCAGTCAGTGACACACATGGACACAAACACACACATCAGTGCAACTCATGACTCCATTCATAGCTTCTGGTCATTCTGGTCAATCCCATGAGCCACACGACCAATCAGATTGATTATGTTCTGTCTGTCCCTCCAGGACCATCGTGTCTCTGATCTACAATGTGCTGAAGACCTTCATGGAGATGAACAGCAAGCTGTTTGATGACCTCACTGCCTCCTACAAAGTGGAGAAACAGAAGTGAGCATGACTCACTCACTTTGTGTGCACGAGTGTGTGTTTGTGCGTCTGTGTGCGAGTGTGACAACAAGAGGCAGAAGCCGGAGGCTCTTAAGTCATGCTTTCGACAGTGTTTGTTCCATTATCCATCACATTGTATTTCATATTGTAAACTATGCATCACTTAGGTCATCTTTTGAACACACACCACATCATGACTCCACTTGTTCAAACTCAAGACAGAGGATACTACTGGGGAATAATGAAGGAGTAGTTCCACATTTTGAAAACAATCATATGTGCTTTCTTTCTACCTACTCGCTCGCTCTCTTGGGTTTGTAAATTAAAATCCATCACATATCCCAGGCACCTGTCTAAAGACCTGTGGTGACAATGTTTTTAAGGGTGGAAGGCCCAACCCACATCTTTAAGGTTTGGATTTTTTTGTGAAATCATTAAAAAACAAGAAATTCCAGTGATTTATTTATAACATGTCTGTCTCTCTGAAATGATCAAAAGTTGAAAAGGCCTTTGTGAGTGTTACACCACTGCTGTGCCATGCTGATATTCACCAAGAAAAGTTTCAGCATTTAAAAAAAACAAATTGTGCTTCATCATTTTTCTGTGACAGTTTGTAAGAAAGCAAACGATTCCTTTAATTTAAAGGGCTATAAAATAATTCTAATATTTAAATTATTATACCTTTCTTCTTTTATCAATCTCCTCTCCAAGCATTTTCTCTCTTCAACTCATTCTCCTTTTTTCTCTTGAACATCTTCTGCTAGTCAAGGGAGAGAAATCTAAACGTGTTGCCTCACAGTCATTGGATGCATCATTTGGCTTGTTCATCAGGTTCTATTCCTACCACATCTCTCTTCATCCCTCTCTTTTTCTCTCCTCCAGGGAGATGAAGCGAGAGAGGGAACGCACCGAGCTCTGGCGAGGCCTTGAGGAGCACCAGGAGCGCTGCATGCAGATGCTCACCGAGGCCGCCCGGAACCAGCGTAACCTCCAGGAGCGGGGCGAGAGAGGGGACCCGCCGACCCCGTCTTCCCCGCAGACGGCCCACCTCGACCAACCCGAGCCCAAACCCAGCGGGGCCTCTTCCGGGGAGAGCGCCACCTAGGTGCTTCTCTAAGGCGATTGCGTAACACAGGGGTCAGGGTGGGGCAGGGAGAAGATGTGAAGTTGATGGTGTTTAGTGATGGGAGACAGAGAAAGGTACAAAACAAATCCTCTGTTTTTCTATCTTGCATCATCGAGCGCACAAGCTCAGTGATCCAAGGTAAAAAAAATAAAAACGTACCTCTTTCTGGACAGAGTTGTGTGAAACTGGTTCACTTTTTGCTGTACACACATTACGTTGCGGATCAAAAGATGAATATCGTTCAAAAGTGCAGACCGTCATTTAAAGGTAACGGCTGGTTTATTAAACTGCAGGTCGGTGCTTAAAACGGTAAACTCTGGCCTGCTTCATACCCTGCCTCAAAACAAGAGATGAAATTTCTCTTTTGGTGCAACACTAACCGACTTCAACACACATCTAACTTGTCCCAACATTTAACCAACCGAGTCTGTACTGTGGCCTCGTATTTATCTTTTGCTCACAGATGCTTATTTCATGCGTGGATAGCACAATACATTAATAAACAAAAGAAGCAATTTCACACAAAGGTCCCAACACTGTTGCTGCGCAGAACAGACACTTACACACACTCTCACTCACACACACACACACACACACACTCTCACACACACGCACACACACACAAACACACACACACACACACACATACCTGCTGTAAATATGAGATAGAGCTACAGAGTGTATCCAGGTCAAACAAACTGATTCAAGCACCAAAATATCTCACTCACACACACACACAGTACATGTTGACTCACACAGCTGGTTCTGGCGCTAACTCAGCTCCTGTTCTGTCGGGTCCCACAAAAAGGTCCAACCGATAAAGATGATGATAATGATATAAAGTACAATAATGTTCCTTCTTCTTACTTGTTACTCTACTACTACTACTCTACTCTACTAAGTACTACTGATGATGATGATAATGTTTTTATATATATACATATGTCTCTGGATATTTCTGTAGTGTATTAAGGGAGAAACACTAGTGTAGCAGATACCACGAAGGGGGAAGGCCGGCTCAAAGTCTGATCTCACGTCACATGTTAAATGAACGAGGCCATAATGTGAGCGCTGAAATTCAGCGGCCTTCCCCTTTAACAGACATTAAAGATGGGAAGAGGCGACTGGATTTGTGGTGGCTGTTTTTCTTTTATTTTGAAATGTTCGATGTCGGTGGTATGGTGGGTGGCCTGCGTAAACCCCCCCCCCAAAACTTCCAAGTTTAAAGGTCAATACTGTACATTTTTCAAAGCTGTTTTCTTCCAAACAAAGGCACCGTTTTATTTACCAAATCACATTGTGAGGCCTTGTAAAGCCAATTTTTTAGATTATTACATTTTAATTCTTGTTTTCTTTACATGGGGGCAGTGTCTGTTCTTGTCCTCCCGCGGATTGTTGTGAGCCAGAAATGACGTCATCTCCGTCGGTGCACAGCGTCGTTTCGGCTGCTAGCGCATCTCCCGACCTTTTTGACCTGGCTCTAAATGGATAGAGCTGGAGACAAGAGACTGCGAACGACATTAATGGCATTCTGCAGGAAACTGTGGAAAAGCCTCGGCAACTGGTTTGTCAAGGCAGAGAAGGGCACAAGCCTGATGGAGGAAAGGAAGCTGGTGCCAAAACTGCTCTATTTGTGATTCCTTTTCTTCTTCTTTGCCTTTTTCTGGTGCTATGGTCATATTTTCTCCGTAGCGACAGCCCTGAATCACTGCGCCTCAAAGGGGAGACATCTTGTTGACGTGACAGTTGGCGTGCACATTTACCAATCCATCCAGCTTAACCCTAGTTTAACAGTGCCCCCTACTGTCGATCAAGATGTTAATCACATCGACACAAATTAAAGGAGGAGGACCCACTCACAAAAACATCACTCCATAGCGCCTACACCGGTCAAAAACATCACCGTGCTCCTTTCATTTTTACGCTTCCGTACACAAATACGCTTTTTTTCTGAATGTCTTCGTTAAGAGTTGGGTTTAGATCAACCCAGCATACAACCAAACAGAATCCAAGCAGATCAGCCCGTCTCATGCAACACAGCGGCCACCAGACGATGAATGACGTGCACGATACGTGTCTCAAACCAAAAGAAAACCACCACAATCCAGTTGGATCTCAGAACCCAGAGCGTCTGTTCCTTTAGGCTCAGCAGACCTGAAACTGCTAGATTGCGACAATGATGATGACGATAACTTTTTCGGTGTGAACCAACAAAAATCTGTTTATTCTTGTCTGACTATTATGATAGAGTGATGGGATGAGAGAGAGGGTCCAAAAAAATTTGAAAAAAATTATTTTAGCAATATTTTCATTCTTTCAGGATAATCTGTGTTTTTCGGGGGTTAAACAAGAAGTGGGTGTTGCACTCACACGTTTACCCCCCGCACTCGTTTTTACTCCTGTTGCGTCCTTGATATTCACATTGTCTTAAAGGTACTTTCTGTGTACATTTATTTGATGAAAAAAAAATGATTTTTGCTTTGTAATTATGTTGTTTATTTTTTGGGTTTTTGTATGATCTTGTTCATTTTGTGGAAAACTGATACTGATGCTATTTATTTTCTATTTGATCAGGAAATGTAACCTTATTTGAAGATGAAGGTTAGGTTGTGTACGTGCGTATGTTTGTGTGTGTGTGTGTGTGTGTGTGAGCATTGGTGTGTAACCAGTGAGTGAGTCGGCAAGCCGGAGATGTGCGTAGATAGAGCGAAAGAGAACGATCTCTAACCTTGTCTCCTTCCTAAAGGGCAGGGTTCGAATCCGAATGTATCGTTAAACTAATCTATTGATTGTTTTTTAACGCCTGAGACGCAGAGGCGCCCGTCGGCTGCTTCATAAACCAAACGTTCAAAAACTCTTTCCGACCAGCAGTTTTTTCCAAAACGCTCACCTCACATCACGCCTGAGTCGACAAGGTTTTGAAATCCATTGAAGTGGCAGGCCTCAGATCAGCATGCAAAGTTTTATTTAGCTGTTCAAAAATTCTCGTCATGCATGTTTTAAGTTTGGTTGACTCGTTCTGGTGATATCCGGCTGTGGTTACACCTAATTTGCCACCACGCCCTCATACACAAGAGGGTGCTATTTTCAAATGTTTCACTCTATTTGCAGGTACTTAATCCATCATGCAGGTTACAACGTTTGTTACAAATCAAATATTGCGAAATTCAAATTGTCGACCTTGGAAAACATTAATATAAAAACTCAAGGTTCACTTACTCTTATCTGTAGCTCATTATCACATGGTGCTCATCAGGGGATGGAGTCGATCCATCTCCATGACAACTGGGCAAACTCCATCTGCTGATGAAAACAATTTGATTGAAAGCTCTGGAGAAAAGCTAAAATTTGAAGGTTTTTTACACATTTGATACAGATTCCCAGGATTTAGATGAATCATTATCTTAAAAAAAGCCAGCAGTGCCAAATACAAAAATAAGTTCAGTAAAATATAATAAATTTGTCTGAAAGATCAACTGAACCCTCCGTTTGGGTGTTTTCTCTAAGCACCACAATGATGTACGCTGATGGATTAGGTGTAACCACATTCTCACTCCAAACCTGCACCTGCAGACACCGTTAACCAACCTTTCCATTTAGTTGGATTTCAATAATTGTTTTGATTCAGGCATAAAAAAAAAAAAGCTACAAAAAAACACAACCGAAAAGAGACAAAACGTGACCTCACTGTCATTAAACTGAGCTTGTTTTATTTTCTTTTGGCTATAGCTTATTCACCAACCCTCTTGATTGTTGTCAGTCAGTCTGCTGACTCGTGGGGGGAAAAAATGAACCCCAGCTCCCACTGTTCTAGAAATCTCAGTGATATCGATATCAATAGTAGGCCTATTCCTCAGTTCTGGAATTCCGTCGTCCATTTTAGAGCCGCTCCAGAACAGGAAGCAAGAGAAAAGAGAGGGTGCGTAGAGAGCTCTGGCCGTCCATCGCCATCAGACGACATTTCCTCCCGGTTTAAAAAACTTTAAATCAGAGAGGAGAGTCGACTGGATTTAATGAAAGCAGCGAGTAAAGATTAAGATGCAGAGGAGGAGAACGACAGAGGAACGACAAGACATAAAGTTAAACACGATAGAATGGCAATAAGTCAGAGCAACAGTAACAATGGAAATGTGATGTTACCGAAAACCTACAACCGCATTACGTAGCAATTTCACTAAATTTCTAGATTTGCACTGTCTGCCCAACGGTCTGTGTTTGTTGTGCTGAAGAAAAAGCTTAGGGACGATGCAGGAGAAGAAGAAGAAGATGTATATTTTGGGGACCAACACAGTGGTGGGGGGGGTTTGAATGTAGAGAGGCTTACTGCTGTAGGTAACATTTCAGGGGGTGTAGAATGGAGGGGAAAAAAAACTATGTGCTAAAAATGAAACTTCACTTTGAGAAAACACTCAGAGAGTCTGTGCTTTTTATTGTGTCACACTTGTTTGTCTCTGCAGCTGAGTATAAACCCGAACCATGATGTCATCACTTCAATATTAATCACTTACCAATATTTGTTTGACTTAATGTAAAAGAAAACTTGTTGTGTATTTGAAGACTAGATGATTGCGTCACAGCGGCTCAACTAAACCGTCCCTTTTTGAAGGCCCCTTTAAAGTGCGTCCTTCTGTCCCAGAGAAATGAGGGGCCCAACATGTGAATCCTCCCCTGTCCAGTGTCCTGATCAGGGGTCATTGAACTTAAACTGTTTTTCAAGGTGGTCTTCTGTAGACCAGACTGTCTCAATTCGTTCTGGCCTTCATTGTCTTTGCAGCCTACAAAGGATGCAGCCCCTGAATTGAGACACAGCTTATATAAAGTTGGATGACATGAATGCTCTTCAGAAGTGAAGCCAAACTGTCTTGATCGCCACCTGGTGTCGGCTGTATAGGTCATTAACCCAGCCTCCTCTGTGTCAGTGGATGGGACATGGACCAAAACAAATTTCTAATTATACGTCAAATAAAGGTTTCTTATTTCTTCTTATTTTAGGTAGTTCTGCCCCCCCCCCCCCCCCATTATGATATTCAAGTGTTTTAATCATCATATTTTTGCCTCTTTTAGCTTGTTTTGTCATTAATACCACAAATGACTCTGGTACCACCTCATTTCCTGCTGCAACCCTGCAGCTTTTCTCAGTAGAACAGTTCCGATAAAGCAACCACACAGCACCTGCATGATGCTGCTTTTTTTAGTCATAGTCAATCTACGTTTTATATAATTATATGATTTCATAGGTTTTAAATTGCCCAGAAAAAACTGCCTTTCTTCTGTTTATTTATTTACAAGTCCTTTGTCAAGTGAAGTGCAGACCTTCCTGACATCATTGGGAGTCAACTAGTTGGATTAAGAACTGCACACACACACACACACGCTCATGCAGAGAGATACAGGCCGAGGTTAAGAAAACATAGACAAGCATCAGTATTTTCCAGGGAGTATCCATTATTTCTGGCTTGGGGTCTCTAATGGTATTTCATTGTAATTGCTATGATGTCAGAGTGTCCGTCCGCCCCAATGGCCTTCTAAAAACAATAACAAGGACAGATTGGTTCCATTCACTGGTTCTTTGAGCAGAGAGAGACACACACACAGGAGTCAGCTCAAACCTCTGCGAGATCTTCAGCCGAAAAGGTGAGATATATCTTTTTTTATTAAACGTCCATTAAGATACAGCAACTAATAACATAAATTAGCAACTTAAAGTCCATTTGAACAGACTTTGAATTGACTTAGTCGCAAACATTATTGTTAATAGGCTATTTTACATAGAATGAGTTTAGTTTCATAGCCTATAGTCACAGTGAACAGTGTGGTGTGAGTAGTGCCAGAGCTTATGTAAGGATTCCACATCATTCTGTTCATGCAGAAAGCATTTTAATGTCAGTGAGACGTTCTGCAGGCGTCTCCAGTTGTTTCAGTGCAGTTTGAGTGGTCTGTGTCGTCTCCAACTCAAACACAATGAGAAAAACTGCTGCTTTTCAACAGAACGACATGAAGTAACCTCCATGTCAGATTTAACATGGTTTTGCATTCAATCTTTCTTTCTTTCTTTTGGAGGTACAACTTTTGACTGTTAAATTTGCCAATTAATACTTTTTACAGTGTATTAATCAGTGGTGCTGTTGGCTGCAGTGGCCAAAATAGTCACTAGAGGGAGGCGTGAGTCGTGCTGAATGCCACACTATATACGGATCATCTTCTACAGATAGATTGTCAATATGTAAACATTTATCCCTTTTTAGAGTTCGTCCTGAATGTTTAGTATATATTCAGGTTTATGTCATTGATTCACAGCAACAGTGTTATTTCAAGCCTAATGATTTTAATTCTCTTTACTTAATATTGATTTCTTTGCTAACAATGTAAAGATATCAAAAAATTACCCCTTTCCTCAGGTTGATCATGTGCAGCTGATGAATAAAAGACATACGATAATAATGATAATGATAATTTTCCTCCATCAAAGTTACTTAACACTTCTCTCTTTATTACTCTATCCATCCACCCTACCCAGCATGCATCTCCATCCTCTGCCCCTCTCCGTCCTCCTCCTCCTCCTGGTTGCCAAGGCAACCGTGATGTGCGTTGTCGTGACGACAGCGCTCCACGGCTTCCGAGGCTGCGCCGTGCGAGAGTTCTCCTTCGTGGCCCAGAAGCCCGGCTGCAAGGGACTACGCATCACCACTGAGGCCTGCTGGGGGCGCTGCCACACCTGGGAGGTAACAAAACAGACATGACGTGTACACACACACAAACACACACACACATGGACTCACACAGTATAGAGACAGAGCATCCGTGCCACTTTTTTCCATTGCTATTTCTGAAAGCTTCCATTATACTGGAAGGATGAGAAATCAAATGAATGATTAATGACCCAGGACTCAACCCAAACCATAAGGAGGTTGATGACCCACTCCCAGCTCCGACCCATATGCTACTGTCATAAAAGATGCTCACGTCCCTCCAAGTTGGGGGAGGGTGAGCAAACTTTTACTGGACGTGTTCTCGTCTGCAGAGAATCAAATTTCACCTCAAGAGTAATTGAAAAACCAAGTTTAGTGGGTCAGGAATGCCGTCAGACAGACCTCTGTCTTCAGAGGAGAAAAGCTCTGAATCAGCAACAAGTGGCGATGACTCACGGTGGGAGCGTCAGTGCAGAGTGTCATCAGCACGCTTTTCTGACAAAACAGAGAAACAATCTTCTCGAGGTTCACTTTCTACATCTGGAGGCTTCCCGCTACATTTAATGCCTTGGACTTGCTTGCACATCTTGTAATCTTGGGTGGAGCTAGAAACAAAAAACGGATGAAGACAGTGACAAGTTCATGTCCTCAACACACTCTCACAAAAAGTGGACAAATGTTATATAAAGCAAGATAACTAATGATGAGTCTGACAGAGTTAGTTGTTGCATCGTTTCTGGAACTAACAATATCCATGCAGCCTGAGCGCTGTGATTGGATGGTGACAAAAAATAGATAATAAGCAACATAATTAGAAGAAAAAACAAAAATCATAACAGCACAATTATTTAGTGACGTAAACAAACTCAACATTTCATTTTCAGTCCAAAAAGGTTTTCCCTCAGCTGCTCCTGAAAATACAGACACTATTTTACCTGCGTTTATCTCATCATGCAGACAGTACAGACCTCAGCTGCCAGGCTTTTAACCATATCACCTTGATTTTAAGGTTCTTTTAATGACTTATAAGACACGTAACATTTTAAATCCTCAGTGTGTAGCAGATCTTTTACCTCAAGAATCTCTAGTAGAGGCCTTTTGACTTTTCCAGACTCTCCTCTGAAGCATAAGGAGGAGAGAGCTTTTAAAATAAAAGCTCTGAGGCTGTGGAGCACCCTGCCTGAAGACAACATACTTTTATCTTACCTGGTTTTACCTAACTCATTGATAGTTTTTGTTTGTAAATTAGAGAGACGCTCTAGTAATCTGTGTTCCCTCTGTGTGTATGTAAACCCTCCAGAAACCTGTGCCGGATCCCCCCTACATCCAGCGACACCACCGCGTGTGCACGTACAGCCGTATCCGCCACATGACGGCGCGGCTGCCGGGCTGCCTGCCCAACGTCTCCCCGCTCTACCACTATCCCATGGCCCTGCACTGCCACTGTGCCATCTGCTCCACACAGGACACAGAGTGTGAGACTTTCTGAGGGGCGATGACAGCAGGAATCTCACATTTAATGACAGGGAGAGTTTTTGAAAGAAGGATACTTGATGACTAAAGGCCTTGTGTGTATCATTACTCATGTGTCTGTATGTAAGAAAGGAGGAATAAAAATATTAAAATACAAGATCTGTGATCCTTTGTCATAATGTTACTAATTCTTGATTTAATCACATACAGATAAAGACACTTTTTTATTATGCATATGAGTAAAAACACCACATCATCTGTAGCTTTCATTATTTACTATTTCATTATAGTCACATGCATTTTGTGTTTCAACTATTCTTCTGTATCTGTGTAACCAGGCCACGTTACCAACCAGCCACTGTGGGCAACTACTTGTATTTAGTGTGTCCATACTATCAAGTAAATTAGAAGAAAAGTGAAAATGGTTTAGGACATTTAATTGAACACTGAGTCTCAAATCAACACCTTTTCATTTGTGCATGTTATTGTTCGAATGAATAAGATTTGACTTGAACATGACGTGACTCAAACACCATTCACAGAGAGATGGCAGTGGTGAGGTCACTGGGGGCATCTGTTGTGTGTTGACACTTTACACATGGTGTTAGGCAGGATTATAACAACAAAGAAAATACCACAACAGATTTTAAACATCTATCTTACACTTCTTATTGATACTTTTAGGTTGAAAACACGTTGAATGATCATCTTTAAGAGGAGAAATAAACTTGTTTGCCACAGTTTGTGCGGTGATGCGCTGATCTGTACATTCTCTCCTCTCCGCCGCGAGCCCAATGCATGATGGTATATATTGTTCCGTTAGTGTGAGTGATTTCGGACGCAGCTTGTTTCCTGCTCCTCTGTTTCTCTCCGCCTGCTGTAATGAGTCACACCTGAGTTCAATCATTCCTCCATCTTTGTCAGTTTGTTTGTTCACGTGTTGGATTTCCAAATGTTTCAGCCCTGCTCACTGTTGTTTCCAAGTTTGGTCTTACACTTTTTTGGAGTTATTTGAGTTTGGATCTTTTAGTTCGCCTGCCAACTAAACCGTAAGTCTGCTTTTTAAAATGAAACCACACATGTTAATACAATAAGTTATTGTAATGTGTTTGTGTAAAAGATAAAGCAAAGGTCGACATCAGCCACGAACAGTTGCAGAATAGAAATTTATTGAAAATACATATTCATCACAAACTATACAGTGCATTCTTTCTCTTTTCATTTCATTGATTTGTCAAACATTCTTTGGTTTCATCAATAGATATTATTATTTACAAAAATGTCTTTCAGTTCAAATTCATAAATATAAATAAATTTTGTACATTCTTTAGTCTCGTGTCTGGGTTTAGTGGTTATTGCAAATAATGGAACTATGTATTTAAATGACCTTGAGTCCAAACGCTGACGATATAGTGAATTTTGCTGACATTTCAAACAAGTCAATGATGAGATGACATAACTGCCTCACTTGTTTTTATTCATGTTGTCATACAGCCTGGTCTTTTAAAGTTTGAGACCACTGTGCTTGGACTACACTGTATTTCAATATAAACTATATATAATATGATATGTATATATAATTCAGTATGAAAGAGTTTGAATTTGATTGAGTCTGCATCGTGCTTGAGTATGAATGAGTGTGAATATTTTTCATTTCTATTTGTGTACATGTAACTGTAAAGCCAAGTTTCACTTTTTGTGACAGAACGTTTATACTGGAACACACGCGTGTCGATCAAGTTTTCTACAAGAGCCGCCCTCACATCACATTTAACACAACAAACAAAACACTTCTATCTAATGAGGGCACTAGACCTAGCCTCAACCGTCACAACTTACACACTAATATTTTGCAAAACAATTTTTTCCGCCTGCATTCAGGCCCTTTGTCCACCGGCAAACAGAGTTTTAAGTCAATAAAGTTTAGATTTTTGCAAACGCCTGCCAAGTTGAGCGTCTTAACCCTTAAAAAGCCCTTTGAGAAAGTGGGGACCAGTCACAATTTCCTCACTTTCCCAAAATGTCCTCACTCCATAAGGTCTCTGCAGCCTCACAAAGACATCAGTACACCCACACGTCTTATTGGACATTCAAAAGTGTGAGTTTTGCATTTCAATATAAAAGCACTGGGTAAGTGATCCAGATCCAATTTTATATGGACTCTCCTTCTTTTGATTTTCTTTACAAAAACAAATGAAGGACACTCTGGTTCTGAGAATAACATGGTGGAATCAATTTGTTTGAAGTTAAAGTGAATTTTTTTTCAACATTTAAAAAAAGCCAACACAGACAGATGAAGGATAGTTACTGTTGAATCAGTGAAGTGGAATGTTGGTTGTTATCCCACTGTGACACAGCATGCTGTCATGATATGTCAGTAGCGGGACTTGCGGCACATGTCGCAGCGACACGCCTTCGCTGTCAGGATCTCTATTTCATCGTGGTGGCGACCACGAGGGCAGTCCAGACGAACTTTGACCTGAGGGGAGACGAGCAATAGGCCATGAATAAGAACATTTGAAACTCTGTGTTGTGGCGCACATCCAGTCACCTCCCTCTGCTCCTCACCTTGGCGTCCTTGCTGATGGTGCAGCATCGTGAGGCGGAGGTGATGTTGTGGGTGAAGTTGGAGGCCACGAGTACGGAGTATCTGGACGGGAAGGCGCTGGACTCGCAGTAGCCCACGCAGGCGTAGACCAGATGGGTGCCTTTACACGTGCTGCGGCGGTCACTGCGGATGGTCACGTTGAAGGCTGGAGAGGAAGAGAGAGGGCGAATGAGCTTATGTGTGTGTTGAGCCATGATTGACATCTGAGATTGGCTGAGCCATTGTATCAACAGGACCTCGCTACCCCTGCTCCATCCCCCCATCGCAACTGCTCAGACTCCAAATGCACAAGATGGCGCTGGTTGTATCCTCGGAATTCTTTTATAGATTTCTAGAAAGATGTGTCATCCATCTTTATATTTATATGTCGATAGTCTGAACTGTTGATGATAACGTTCTCAAGACCACATTACCCATAAACCCTGTTGCTCCCCATGAATAGATTTGGGGTCTTAAAACGGTGTACTCCTGTGTGCTCGTGTGTAACTCACGGTAAAGGTGACAGCCAGGGGCGAGGCCATCGTAGCTCCAACCAATGGGAGATAAGAGCAGCAGCAGTGACATCACTGGTAAGACCAGCAGGCAGAGGTGTGAGGTCACGCACGGCGTCATCTGAACGGCAGCCTGGAGGGTCAAAACAGAGCAGTGATAAGACTCCAGAGAAGTTTAACGTCTTTATACAAATAATAATTTGAACTCATTAGAAGTTCATTTGGAGCCATGATCTCAAAGACATATGATCTCCTGCTGTTGAACTTTGCCCTGAAATCAAAGCGTTGCCCTGAGCAACCGTCTCCATCGGGCCAAGGTGATTTCCCATCCTGCGTGTCTGGCTGCGTGTCACTCAGCTGAGTAACAGCCGGTGTGGATAAAAACAATAGCCAACTGTCTTTAGCTTTTCAATCTGCCTCATTTAACAGCTACCTGCTGACACATGTGTACACAGCTCTCCCCGACTCGTGCGAATGTGCACGTAGCTGAGAACATGACGGCAGATTCATCGGCCTATCGCCTATAACAGTCTCACTCAGGTGAAGGATCCTGTGCGTGTGTCTTGTTGTTTTGCACATGAACGCACATAAGCAGGAACACGCACATGTGCATGCATGGTGCTGAGTGTTCATGGACGCACGTGGATGCACCCCCACTCCAGCACGTGTGTAAACAATAAAGTCATATTTTCCTGAGAATTTGCTGATCCTGACCCTTGCCCTCTAAAATGGCAGCTCTTTCCAGCCCAGGGAGTGCTGGGAATCACCGCTGTGGCGATGGCGGAACAGCCCTAGGGACGCCATTTACGCTGCTGGTATAAGACCAAATTAACGGGTCAGGATTGTGTGTAAGTGTCGTTGTGTGTGTGTGAGTGTGTGAGGCCAATTAACCCCATGTCAGCTGGGGGGTGGGGGGCTTTTTCCTCTTATGTGCCGTTTCCACGCCCGGAGGTTTGGTTTTCAAGGAAAGTGGGTTGTAATAGACGACACGCCACTTTGGGAAATGACAGTGGGAGGGCGGGCATTCGAGACCACCAAGAACACACTGGAAAAGTTTGGATTGTTGAAACACAGGAACACCTTCTGAAAATCATGTTATCAATGCTGCCTTTAAAAGATCTGTGTAAGAGGAACTTAAAACACGAAGACACAAAGTTTGTCCGCAGTGTCGTAAGCTGCTGCTCCAACATTTGGCACCGTGCATCTTAAAGACATTAAATACTGCTGAAGATGTTTCTATAAAACCACATCCAGAGTGAAAACTCATGCATCCTTTCTAAAAGAAACATCAAATGAAATATTTGGAAAGAAAGAGTTGGAAATATTTCCCTGTCACTCATCCACTCATCACTTCAGTTGTATGAAGGATTCAAACCATCAAACCAAATCACAAACAATAAACATTTGAAATTTACATCAGATACAATAAATGTAGTTTGGATAAACTGCATCTTAATGCAAATATGGAATTTACTGATTTGGATGTAAAGCCTCACTGAAAGAGAACAATACATTTTATATAATATATTGTATAATATTATTTCTATAATTCAGAAAAAATAATGCTAACTTTTATAAAATGTTATCTGAATTATTAACAATGTTAAAAGAAACTCTGAAAGATGCTTTCCAAAAACTGCAACATGTTACTGTCATGTTACTGTAGAGCAAATACATGCAAAATGTGAAATCCTCAAACAGGTGAATGGGTTTAAAGAAACATTTCCTCCCAAATGTACAAAATCTCACCTTAATTAAACTTCTATATTTTTGCATTTGCAGAAAAAAGCCTCAAAGATCTTTAAGAATGCAAGAATCAAGTTTAAAATATCTGTTCCTTCCATTTCAAATGTATCCAAGGTGTTAAAAAATGAGCAGGGTCTTACCTGAAGATGTAGAGTGAAGAGCACAGCGTCTGAAGCGCAGGGCAGGTGTGTGGACAGACAGGTGTGTGTGTGAGTGTGTGTCTCCTCCGAGCCTCATGCAGGGCTATAAGTAACACAGGTAAGGCACTTATAGCTCTGGGCACACCCACAATAAGAGAGCTGAGTGTGTCTGAGCCTTTTTTTTTTTTTTCTACAGCTCCCTCTTTAGTCTTTCTCCACCACTCGCCCTACCTGTGCATCAAAGCACTCTCCAGCAATATTCTAATGGCCTTGAACTTCTTCTCTGTCTTCCTCCTAGAGTGTGTTAACATCTCCGCGTCCCTCCACCCTCCCCATCCTCGCACTCTGCTTTAAACCTTCAGGGGGACTGCTGCTGTGACACAGAGGAAAACTAGATAGGTTTTCCATCAACGCATGGCCACAACAGTGAGAGCACACACACACACACACACACACACACACACACACACACAGCTTCACCTCACACACAGCTTCACCTCACACACACAGACACACACACAGCTTCACCTCACACACATACACATGCAGGGAGGCACACATAAAAGCATGTACACATATTTAATCACACAAATTATAATTTAAGCCTGATACACACTGGCAGGGAATGAAAATACTGAATGGGAGATCTCACACACACACACACACACACACACACACACACTGCCTGGGTTTTCCATTTGTGGCTGCAGGAGGAAGGGCAGGGTCGGGTCAGAAGATATTGTGGTTTTCGGTCAACTCTTTTTCTCAGTATGTGTGTGTATGTGTGTGTGTGTGTGTGTGTGTGGCACATGCTGGGTATATTTGGGGAACGCCTGACTCTGCTTCTCTTCTACTTTTTGTCTTGAACAGAGGATGTCAGCTTAGCAACCTTCCTCTCCAAACTCCAGCGGGTAAAGACATTCTTTTAATTTGATTATTTGTCGCAGCACGTACGCATCGGCTTCAGTGACACATCAGAGGTCAGCGACTGTCAGATCAGAACATTGACGAGCATCACTGTCACTCCTCAAAGGTTCTAGATCTTCAAACGCGGTGCCAAAGACCCACAATAGCTTCCCTTTGTCCTCTCTTGGTGCGTCTCCAAATGAAACAGGGTTTCACGGTGAAGGAACAAACTTAGTAGCTGGAAAAGCTTCCCAGCCATCAGAGGAGGAGGGGTGGGATTGGTTAGATGTCACTGTGTGTGTGTGTGTGTGTGTGTGTGCGCGCGTGTGCATGTAGGGGTTCCTCTATTTAAACTTCCTCTCCTGAGGTTACATTTTCTCAATGAGTTTTTCCATGTCTTCCCCGAGGTGAGGTTGGGAGTCACTGCATTAGTTTGCCAACGAAACCCACTGAGACACTGCAGCCCACTGATACTGGGCCATAAAAATAAATGGCTTGACTCTTTGTCCTCAACAGAATCTGCCAGTTGAACTGAATTAAGAAGAACTCACCAAACAATACAATCGCAGTCGCCTGAGCAGCAGCTGGAGCTGCGTCAGAGCGGACATTTGACTCCATCACGAGATATTTTGGATCAGATTTCAGATGCAGTTTTTATCATTGCTTGAGTTTTTCGGTCAATCCTGAATCACTCAGCTTTACTCTTTAAAACTCCTTAGGACGTCAAATAATCTTTCTCCTTTTAATTTTGTGCATTTGAAATGTTCGGAAAGAGAAACACGCCCAATTCAAGAGTTTCCTATCTGTCTTTTGCTTTTTAAATCTTTTTATTTATACTATAGAATCCATACAAACCTTATTTGAATTATATATCTATTACTTCAATGAATTTCAACCTAGACAAATTAATGACATACAAGAACCAACAGATCAACAACAGATGTCAGGAAGTGTCAGGAAAGAATGTCAAGAATAAAATCTACTTTACTTCAGAAAAAGGTTGAATATTCATATTACTCTGGCAAATTTTTTTTTTTTTACTTGTTTTATGAAAACTGACATTTTAAGCCTGAATTACAGTTACAGATCAACAGTTTGTACTGAAATAAAAATACTGTACAATGGATTTCTCCTATTATCATATTACTTCTATTACCTCTGCAAAGGGGGTTATGGTTTAATTGCTATTTGTTAGCAGGAATAAACAATCTTTAAAAAATTTAGAGGACAGATTCTTGGGAAAGACTGCATTCAGATTTGATCAAGGAAGGTGATACTTTTTTTTTATGTGATATTTTGTGACATTTTTGTCAATTTTTCAATAATTAATGAATGGATCTTGATAAAAAACCCAAATGAGGACTATAATGGGGATATTTATGAGTGTGTGTTGGGCCTTGGCAGAGTCATGTGGGACTCATAGCTTGATTATAGATTATTCCTCTGTGCCACAGCGCTCCATTGTTGTCCAGCAGCTATTAAAAACACATCAGTGAGCCACTCTGTTGCGCTTAGTGACATGTTCCTTCATTATCATAAACAAAACACTTTGTCTAGTTTGACTCACTCCTGCTTGTTGACGTTTACTCATCAGACTAACGAACGTGTTTTGCTCCACGGGAAAAATAGTCTCCAAAAGTGAACATTTGCTTCACGCTACAGTGCCAAGCCATTTTCTGAATGACTTGGCCTTAATAAAAAAATTAAACCATATATTTGGGATGATAGACTGTATATAAAGATGGATGAAGTGTCTCCACTCTCTCCCATGATCCAGAAATTAAGCTAAAATATCCCAGGAAATAATCACTGCCATCATTTGGAGTCAGAGTCTGTACAGTCCAGATCGGCTGTGGTAGAGATGTCTACCTAATACATGCGCTCCACTAATCGTGAGTCAATCTCAGCTGTCAATCATCACGTCTCCCTACATTTTAATATCATCAAAAGAATTACTGGAACTTGAACATACATCAGCGTGATAAGAACTACCGACAATTATTTTATTATGGTCCATGTCCAAATCACTGACATGGAGGAGGCAGGATTTCTGACCTATACTGGAGACATCCACCAGTTTGCAATCAAGGCACTTTGGCTTTACCTTTGGGGAGCTGTCATGTCATCCATCTTCATAAACAGTCTACGTTTGGTTCCTTCTTTGCTTTGAGGCTGCAGACCGGGATGGGAAGTCCAAGTCGAGGATTTGGCCTTTTCTTGTGTTTTGTTGACAATAAGAAAAAAGTATAATGGCAGCCGTGTCCTCTAAACCCCCTGTCAATACAGAACACTGGCTGGATAAGAATGATGTCATTCACTTATTGTTTTCCTCTCAGATGTCTTTTGTAAACATACGTTGCATGACAGCAGGTGATGTTTGAGCAACACACACTTCTATTTCAATGCAAGGCTGCAGTAACGCAGGATCCAGTCGATGCTGGATTAACTTCCAGCTCTGCACGTTCACTCACACACACACACACACACACACACACGCACCTTCTAACGAAAACACAATTATCATCTTATGGCCCCTCTACCCCAAACATTCCCAATCCAGTTATGTCAATGGAAAACGGAATGTGTGACATCATCACTTAAACCCCCCCACCTACACACACTAATAGTTTTGTGTGTTGACTGTAAGTTGCATGGACGGCCGCAGTGTGTGTGTTTCTTCTGATTCCATGCCAACCAAAGAGAGAGGGGTAGAGAGACTGCATCTGAGTGGGCCACAGCACCTCATCATGAGAGAGAGACATGAATGAACTTTGTTAAACTGGAGTCTCTCTTGCAGCTAAAGCTCACACACATACACACACACATTACTCCAGTGTGACTCAGCGGGGTGACTGATGTTTGTATCACTCAGTGGCCCCGTCGCTCTCGGCTGCCCTGGAAACTGTGGCGTCTTGAATAACTATAATATCATTAATGTGTCCGCTTCCACTTCTGCCCTGTTATTTTAATCTCAGTGCGTGTGCACACGCATCTGCGCATGTGTGTGTTGGTGTGTGAGGGAAAGAATATGAAGTGTGCGTTTTAAATCTTTTGTGTATGCATCATTATGTATTGACAGGGTATTGTGTGTGTGGTCAGAGTGTGTGAGTAAATCTAAGATAAATGATGTGTGTGTTATTTGTGGCCCTGTGACAACGTAAGGAGAGGATTAGGCAAAGTTTTCCTGTTTCTAAGATAATGTTTGAGTTGACCAGTTTTCCTCCATATATAAACACTTGGACACGTGCATGCAGCCACACATAGACATAAACACACACACACACGCACACACCTTGCTTTTTTGTATATTTGCATCAGGTATAAATACTTGTGGGTTTATACACTTTTAACTATGCACGCACACACAGAACACTTAGCTCATTTAGATTGACAGGAGGAAAGTGGAGTTTCCACAAGGTGATCAGGTGTGCACTTACAAGGACACACACACACACACACACACATGCACAAACGAAGGAGTGGAAATGTTACGGAAGGTTCTACAGCAATCAGAATAAAAGCATCAGAACGTGTTTTCCTAGCTCATCTGACAGTCTGCACACTGAGCAACAATGTCAACACTTTAATTTTACAGCACTCTTGAATTTCCATCCTGCTAAAACAGGAAAACATGATAAGCATACAAATTAGAGCTGAGAGGTTATACACGAGCAGAAATGGACAGAGACGCAGTGATCTAGAGTCAACAATACAGAGCAGATCATGCAATGAGAAACTGCTGCAGCTGTTGTGTTGTTATTGTGAGAAACAGACGGACAAACAAATTAGAAAGTAGAGGAAACCAAACTCATATTTATGGAGTCACAAAGGATAGAGGAAGATCTCTGGTCTCTGATTCTGTGGTAATACCAAGATTTTAGAGGAATACTTTTGTTCTATTGGCATTTATTTAGCGATTTGGCTATTTTTTACCTGCTTTTTTTAATATATACAGTATATGCAGTATAAGAGGATATTCTGTTGTTTTCTAGTATATTTCAGGAAAAGCTGTAAATATCCTAATGTAAATAAACCCAACATCGACTCACCATAAAAAGACAAAAGGCTACAAAGAAATTAGAACATTTATTCGCTTGTATTAGGGAAACCTACAATGAGATATGGTGAAAAATAGACTCTCCATCTCTGTAACAATAGTTAAATACGTCAATATTTCCCAACAAATAAATACAATGGAAAATGTAACAAGTACAATAGAAAACATGAGCAGAAACCTCAGGGGAAGTTATAAACACTAGACTGATACATACAAATGTAAACAGGAATCTATTGAGGTTGAAGAAAACCAACAAATCTATAAATTTAAGTTCATGAAGAAATCAAAACAAGTTTAACCAAACTAACACCAGTGAGGCTCCACTACTTGAACTACTTTGACCTTCCTGTCTCTCACTTGTCCCTGAAGAACAATGAGAAAGGGAAGATTTGGCTGCAAAGAGATACAGAACGAGAGATTTTAAAAGTCTGTTCAAGTCGAAAAAAGTTGCACAAATGATGAGTGCAGCTCTCTGCTTCTTGGTCTCATTCAATTAAGCTGCTACTGTACATCGATATTACCATAACGACTACAGGGTAAACCATAAGACTACATTTGTAAGATTTGACATGTTCCCTCAACGTTGAGGTACTTGAGTCAGTCCTTGTTTCCCCCCGCGGACGTCTGGTGTCCCAGCTTGCCTGAACAGATACTTCACAGGAATATTGTAATTTCTGTGCAGAGCTGGATTTCCCCAATCCATCCTAAACTCTGACATCTTCTTTTTCTCTCTTAGTTCTAATCAGCTCGTTTCTCCTGTGGGTGTAAAAGTCAATCAAATCTACAGATAAGACTTGACGTGAGTCTTCTATTCTGCTGTGTGCAGATCTGCTACTAACTTCTCTGCAACTGTCTGTTGCATGCAAGTGAAATACTACTTGTTAGTGCCCACTGTGCCATCACTAACACTAACCTGGCCAGTCGAGTCAGAAACCCTGACCTCTCTGAAGCTGCCTTATCTTCCTCTTCTGATTCCATGTCCTGTATTGTCCCCGGCTGCACTTCACTTGGACTCTCACTCATCATGTTGACGCCTGATTTCAGCTGGAGTTTGTCAAAAAAGGATTAAATGAGGATTAAAAAGAGATTAAAATCATGGCAAAGCTTTAATAGCTAACTAGCTGACTAACTGTGGTAGAACCAACCTGACACCCAAGGCAAAGAGCTAGAAAAACAAGAAAAACTCTGGGCTACTGAACTAACCACAGCTCATGAAGTTTAAAAAAGGCTCTTCATCTTTGTATGAATTCAAACTCTTGTGTAAAAAGACCCTGCTGTTAATTCTAAGTGGAGTGAATCTATTATTATTACTGTAAATTGCAGTTAATTTACAAAAATGTTCACAAGTTTTCTCTTGAATTCGTGCATGAGTGACAAACTCCCTGAAAATCACCTTGACATCACCACAATATTCCAACGTAATCCTTGTTAAAGCTCTGTAGACTTGTATTGGCACTTCCTCCTCAGTGTTAAGAAAATAAATAACTCAATGGGCTGACATAATTAGTTTAAATCATTTTTTCCACTTGAAACAAATGTGAGAGAAAAAAAAGGAAAAGCTGTAGATGGAAGAGGTGGAAAGAAGTGTCAGAGTGTAAAAAAAAAAGAAGGATCAAATGAGATGATGGGACGTGGACAAGAAGAGAGCGGGGCGGGGCAGATCTGAGATGTTGCTTTACATCACACACACACACACACACAAATGTGGCCTACACTCTCTGTCTGACTCTTTGTCTGATGTAATGCTATTATTAACCTTAATCACACTTGTTATCCTACCTGTCTGCACTAATGTTCGCCTGGGGCTGCAATAAAGGCAGAGGTGCCACAAGTGTGTGTGTGTGTGTGCGGTTGGACTGGGTTACGTCGACACACCAGTGCGCTGAGATAACTGACTTCTTCATTTGACATTTAAGAGACTGACAAATCAGTTCACTGTGTATAAATGTGAGTAAAAGATGAATGAATGTGAATGAATGAGCAAATGAAAAGCATCACCTTGACATGTCCTGGATCCTCTTTGACCGCTCCCTCTTCCTGTGGATTGTCCACATGCAGCATGCTGAAAGTCACACATAACCAAGCTACCTTACTCTGAGGGAACAATTGCTTTTGTATACATCTTTGAAAGTGTGGTTAACTAATAATCACCAGCTGGAACTCAACATATAAATATATTTGAGCTGATCAAGCAAGTGACTAAAAAACAAGTTTTGCATGTGAATTTTTCATGAAGTGGACATGGTCAATACTCCTCTCTATATATCTGATCTATAATATAAAAACGAATGTAAGGTTGGGGTTTGTTGGATATAATTGTCTATAAATATTTAAAATGATGAGTGATTTGATGGTGTCATGCTTGTGCATGGCCTCCAAAGGCCTTAAGATACTCTTAACTTCATCTTGTTACAAGAGCTGTATGAAGAGTCTAAACTACATTACTTCACATGCATTAGCAGACACTGTCCAAAGTGGCTTTTAAGAAGTCCACTCAGCTTCCATGGTAGAAAGAGCCAGACATACCTAAAAGCATGATTGTCCTGACAGACAGAAGAAATGCAGGTGGTCAGTTTCCCAGGATTACCGAACTGCTGACTTCAACAATCACAAGACTTAACTGTGCTTCTACACTTAAAAGTGCTTACATGAGTTAGGGCATCAAAAAAGTCAGGGTGGCAAATCTTAATTTCAACCGAGCACCGCATCAAGTGCAGTGTTTTATTGAATCTGACCAAACCACATCTCCCGTGACTAAGCTGAAGCTGCAGAGCAAAGAATGGAACAAGAATCTACAGCTTAGAAATTCTATTTTACAGTAGAAAGAATAATAGAAAACTCTGATAAAGGACAACGAGAAAGCCCAGAAGTCAGCTGAGAAGTATTTGGCTTAGCATGAGATGGTGAGGGCTAACTAAAGAAACACCAAGTGTGTAGCTAACACATGGGTATGGAGAGGAACAAAGAAGACTGACTTTTGCTAAGAAAGAATAATAAACGGCAAAACGTGTCTGATAAGGACTCAAGCACACTTTTTAATTCCATCAGTAAACTGATCAGACATACATTTATAATAATATTTAGTATTACCTGTGCATTTAGTTATGAACTGCACAGTCAATGTTACACAAAGAGACATGACAACAGAGCTGAAAGCTCTTTTTGTCCGTTCTTCGTCCACACTTGTTCTCTATAACTGGTACTTTTCTGTTCCCTTGTTTCCAGCAGGTTTAACACAAAAACAAACCTTCTGTCCCTCCAGGGCATCAGATAGGCACACACACACACGCAGAGTAAGGGTTGAACATGGACAGTAATTGTGTTTGTACAATACGTGCGCTGTACTTTTGAACTCGCACTGCTGCGTGCTAATGTGCGCCACCTTTGTGAGGACATGTTAATGTAATGGTCAATGTGGTGAATGTAATTCAATGAGAAATGCTCAATGAAACTTGATTTCCTGTGAACTGGTAATGATGCTCGAGGACGGGGTTTTTTTTTTCCCAGGATATTTACACAGTTTGTGCATTTGACTGTGCGTTCGTCAAGTTTTAAAGAAAGGAGACAATTCTGTTTACATAAGTGGAACACAGGTTTCACAGGAAACACAGGGTTTCCCTGTTTGTGTGTATCTGTGTCTGTGAGTGTGTGTTTGTGTGTGTATGCCTGCCAGTGTGTGTGAGCATTTTACATAATAAGTTTCACCCTACTGAACTGACTGTCAGAGTGATTGAGGTGGCGCCCGTTTGCCTCCTGTCTTGTTTCATAACTCATTCACTAACTCAATCACTGGAGCGCGCGCGTGTGTGTGTGTGGAAAACTCATCTCTACACAATGTGTGTGTGTGTGTGTGTGTGTGTGTGAATATACAGTAATCACACACTGCATCATCCATATTAAAGCCACTAATACCTGCTATTGCTGTCACAATAACTTACCTGTCACAAACCAAACACTACAGTTATGATGACAAAGATGTTGCTCCCTCACTGCACTTGATGCAAAGCTTGTCTACGGACTAAACACACTCTGTTGTGTTGAACAGAGAGAATATATTATAAATGTGGATGATGTGGATAAAATCTCGAATTCTATCAAGTATATAATATTACATATCAGGCTATAGACTAAAAAATTAGCAAATAAACTTGCAAACACAATCACAAAGTCGATGTGAGAGGAATAAAATATTACCACACAGACCAGAAACTGCAATAATCCATTTGAGGAAATGTTCCACCTGTAGTGAAAAGTGTACATTATGTATGTAGTCTTTATTTTCTATTGTTTTATTTTGTATCTTATTATCTATTTTTATACTTTCACTTGCTTTCTTGTCCACCGCCTTTATCTGCTGCTGTAACCGGTGAATTTACCTGCTATAGGATCAATAACGTTTATCTTATCTTACACTTTCATTCAGCCACGCTTATCTAGAAAGCAGCAGAAAGAGTCTTAAGATTAAATGAGACAAAAGGACAAAGTAAATGTGGCTGAACTTATTGTCTCTTCAGAACAGTAGATAGAGGACTCACCCCACCACAGAAATCTTGCTCTCAGCCTCCAGCTCCTTGACTAAGTCCTGTAGTATGGCCTCCTCTAGTGGTGAGTCCGTCTTCCTGCGCTTTGACTGGGGCTTAGAAACAGAGGAGTGATGCTCTCTCTCGCTCTCCTAGAAAACACACACTTTATGGACTCATGAGCACGTAAAATAAAATGTAATCTAAAGGGGATAGACAGTGCGATAACAAACAAGACATTTTGTAAGTAGAATCTGTACAATCTGTTTTCTCACGAGTAATAGAAAATCAACTCACTGGACTCAGCCTGTTCTCTCTGTGTTTTCCTGAAACAAGATGTACAATATATACAGTACATGTGAGACATCCTTATGGACCTGTATAAAGACACCTCTATTCTTCCTCTGCACTTAAAGACCAAGAGATGAGGGATAGGTGTCAAGGATGAGATCGGGTAATAGGAATTTCTATCCCATGTATTCTGCTGAATTACCAGATATCTTGAGGTGCAACACCAAGTGCTGTGCATGTTTCCTCACCATTCTGCGTTTTTTTCTCCAGGTAGAGGATGAGAATGAAAGGATAGGCTCTCAGGTTCTTCTCATCATGTTTGCACATCACCTTAGATAATCCCTCCCACCGCTTCTTATCTGGTAGCCACAGTTAAGAAAACCCAGGGATTTGAAGATAACACAAGTAGCTGCATGCACGAAAGGGATCTCAACTCCAAACATTGGTTGTGACCTTACTGCTTGGTCCCCACTTTATCTTATTCAGCTACTTTACACATGAAACACAGATACGCAACTAAAATTTAACGTGCAAACTTGTACATCTGCATGACCTCATTCCCTTACATCACAGTAACGGATGACCTGAGTGTGGTGGAGAGCTATACAGTGGATATAGACGAATAAATACACTGATGGACGACCAAGCTGGTGAAGTTACATTGAGGGATACAAGGGAAGATACTGAAGTGGGTGCTGGAGAAAGGCTGGAGATTGTCCAGGTTGCCGAGAACAGTTCTGATGATGTCCTGAAAACAGAGAAGATAAAGTCAGAATGCATCTGTTCATTGGGAATTTGACCAAAAAAAGAAATGTGTGAATGACAGTGAGTCAACATAATGAAAATGCAGACACAGGGACACAGTGCAGTCATTATTACCTCCAGCTCCTGATTGAAGCAGTTTCCTCCCATCTCCTCCTCTCCACTGAAATAAACACATTACTATACAATGTGGTAGTATTTCCAGTTTTGGTGACTACAGTATATACAGTAAAATCTGATCATAGTATGAGGCACCGAGCCTTATACTATGCCGAGGCTGCCGATCCTCGAGTGTCAGAAACATTACTTAACATTACATAACAACACACTTTGGATGATCATTCAGGACTCTAGTGTCCCTGCTGAAAGGAAGACAGAAGCTGTGGGGCTTTAGATCCTCTTTTCTGTGCAGATGAAACAAAATATCGAGACAAAGTCACAGCATGTAATCGTCACCGGTGTGGGCGAAGAATGGAGATAAAAGGGAGAAGAATCAATGATCTAGCAACTGCTTTTGAGACTGAAGAATGTTTTGCACTGCTTTAGCGTTGGATGTTGAGGAGGATAGGAAGAAAGGGACAGAGACCCTCATCCACGCCTTCAACGCCTCCCACCAACAACACTGCAATGAAGTCCTTTCTGTGGTACCCAGAAAGGACCGTGGCAGGCTCCAGTACGCACAGAACACAGCTGCCACACAGCACAGCACATCACCCCCATCCTAATCCATGATCCTCCTCCTCGCCGATAAATCCCTCCATACCTGTTTGACCTCCTCCACCTACTCCTCAGATAGGGTCTGAGAACCTTTAGTGACAGGGCATTGAATGTGGCATGCCTTTGAGTGATCTCCTGACAAAGATCTGTAATGCCGCATCTCTGGATACTTCTCTGTTGACCTCTAGCTTCGTCCAGCGCTGCACAGAGGTGACAGGTGCCAGCTCGTCACAAATGATTGTAATTCTTATGTGGTTTTCTTTGCACTTATTCAAATATTGGTATTGGCTATAGATCATTCGGATTAGTGCTGGGTGGGTGATGAAATAATCTGAGATGTGTAAGATGCTTCTAGCAGTGTTCACCTAGCTTTCTTTCTATCTATCTATCTTTCTATCTATCTATCTATCTATCATTTTCTGTCCTTGATTTGTTCCTTTTTTTCATTCTGATTTTATTTTTAACTCTGTAAAGTGGCATTTGGGCAACAATCAGGACGCTAAATAAATCCAAGTTATTATTATTATTATGTGTTTGTCTTTTGGATTTTGAGCTTGAGTTGTTTTACTCTACTGTTGTAAATAAAAAGGGAAATGATTGCAGGAGATTAGATCCATAATGCCAGAAGAACAACTCCTCACATCTTGCTCTGCTGCGGAGTCTCTCACACTGAACCTCCTTCTCTCCCCTAAAGGAGGAGTACTGACAGCTTTATAAATGGGAGTGCCTCTGTCTTGCCTGAAGCTGCTGCCTCCTCGGATCTTAAACTTGTAGATGGACCCATCAGCTCTGAAGAACCGAGTTTCAGGAAGAGGGAAGGAGAAGGTCTGCAGCGTCATGGCTCAGCTGGAGGTTTGAAAATAAAACAAATGAATGACTTCCTGTTAGCATACATGTACAGTTAACTTAGGAGCTAGCAAGAAAACCCATTCAGTTGAACCTGAACCTTTACTCCAATTAAAACAATTAACAGTTTATATTGAAGCTCTCTCTCGCGCGCTCTTTAAATCACCGTAATGTCTGTAGAAAACGGCGCCTTGTATTTCCCACGTCGTCCACTTGTCCTCAGACGCGTGTGAACTTCAGGACGTCAACAGTTAAACGCCTGTCAATCAAACGCTCCGCTCGCCCCGTGATTCGCCGGACGAGCTGAACTCCCGCCTTCCACTCCCTGTGGGCGGATTTGATTGGCCGGCCTCCTCCTCCAATCCGCGGCGCCGGAGCAGGAGTCGCTATGGTGACGGAGAAAACCGCCTAGACGGTCACATGACTGTCAGCTGACCACGTGCAGGAGCAGGAAGGAAGGAAATCATCACAAGTTGTAAATATTCACATTTATACCACGGTTCAAAGTCGGTAAGGTTAAATTATATGTATTTTAGAACTCTGACATTCATTTTATCTACATTTTAAAATAAGTCAGCTCAAAAGTGAAGGCGAGTGTTTTTAAATGAACCATAGGGTCCTTACCTTCATCCATGGCTGCCAGGTTCCAGTTCTACTGGTTCTTCTGTCTTTTCGAGCTGCACACAGGAGTCACATTACTTTGCTCACTGCGTCACTGTCGGTATATTGTGACGTCGTGTGTATTTCTCAAGAGAAGCACGTTGTGTGTTGTCTGAAACAAACTGTATTTACAACAAGACACGTGCAGACTGCTGCAATGACAAACTCAGTGTGTTGATGTTTATACAGAGGGAACATTTAACCACCAGTTCCAGGAAGTAGATTTTAGATTGTATTTAAAAAAAATGGAGGTGGAAGGTGAAGAAGCTGTATTTGAATATCCTTTCTAGAAATATGTTACAAGAGAGATCAATAAAGTTTTTAAGATTCAAGGATCAGAGATCTTTATCGTCATACTCTTGTCCAATGAAATTGTAAGGGCTTTTGAACCTCACCACTGCTCCATTTTAGTGCCACTATTACTAATTTTCTAACACCAGTATCTTCCTTCATTCCTCACTCTGCTCTGTCTCCCTCTTTAACAGTGCTGAGTTAACCAAAGCTTCCAAACAGACCAGATGTCGTCCTCGCCCTCCACCACGTCTTCTGTCCCTCTTAACACGGGGATTCAGATGCCCCTCCTGGGTTTGGGGACCTACAAGTTGAGGGGTGCTGAGGACGTCCACCGAGCCGTGGATGCCGCCTTGGCTGCAGGTTACCGTGCCTTTGACAGTGCAGCTGTTTACAAGAATGAAGCTGAGTTGGGTCAAGCCCTGAGGGTGCTCCTGCCCAAATATGGCTTGACTAGACAGGACGTATTCATAACCAGGTGATGTATATGAGCATATATCTGCCATACAATGAACATATAGATGGAATATTTATTTTGAGATGTGACACTTGATATCCCCTTTCACAATATTGTAATATACCTTAAATGTTTTCTTTATCTGACTGTATTTGCTGAGTAAAATGAATAATGCTTGCCTAAAGGTTTAGGTGTCATACTCACATCACATGATTCTTTGAGACAATATGGAGGCTCTAGGCTCTTTTTACACAGCACTAAATTCTTCATTTGGTAAAATTCTTCCCCCTCAACGTTTACTTTGTCTCCTTCCTGATGCAGTAAGCTGGGCCCAAAGGATCAGGGTGACAAAGCCATGGAAGGAGCTCTGCACAGCCTGTCGCAGCTGGACCTGGAATACATTGACCTCTACCTGATCCACTGGCCTGGTACTCAGGGTCTGCTAGTGACCGATCAACACAACCCAGGTAAAGATTTCACATAAAGTCACATTTTACTTTATGTACTGTATACGCGGGTTTAAAAAAGGTTTACTCCTGTAGAGGATTTCTGTAGATCGGAGACGATTAAAACCTGCGTCTACATCATAGTCATTTGACCTGGGAGTGACTGCAGACTGAATCCATCCACATTACAGACAAAAGCCAAATGTTCGTTGGTTTTTTGACCAGTGGAAAAGGTGCTTTTGAGGGACACAAGCCATGTTGCCGTCTACATTACAGGAAAAATTCTGTGCTCTGTCTAGAGCTTAACACATGAAGGAATAAAAAAACACTTACTCTTAAATGCCTCTCTGCCATGTGGACTATTTAATCAATGAATGTAATTATTGTGACCTTTAGTATTTTTTAAGAAACTGCACTTTTAGATCAATGCAACTGTTTATTTATCTATTAAAACCAAATTGTCTGTGGGAATAGTAAGTTGTATTGTTTACATTGTTGGTCAGTAGGATTATGAACACAGAACGGATTTCCACAAAACTTGGCTGAAGGATGAGAAATGGGCTAAAAAAAAAAACATGAGAAGTTTTGGGTGGATGAAGGAATTTATTTATGGAATTGTTTGACCTTTTCACTGAT